>NW_010539696.1:1191-10894 GCF_000687285.1 Phaethon lepturus | reverse complement strand
TTCAGCAGGTGTGATTTCCGATTTCTAAGTGCAGAACCTAAGAAAACTCTTCTACCCCATGTAGTAAGAATACTAAATTAGACTACTTGTCTGTGCTTTATTTATGTAAATTAAGTAAAGGTTAACCAAGCCTAAGCTCAGTCTAAAAGGTTTTTAGTGAAATTGCAATAATATCAAGTATTTTTTTATGTGATTAGGCTAAATCAAACTTTTTTTTTTCACCAACCCATATAAACAACCTTTAAAACAGAAGTGCCACAGAATGGTGTAAGGCCTGTTTCCTAGCTTTATTACTGGTTAAAATTGCCTGAGATAGATTCTGTATTCAAGGAATTTCCTGTGACATGAACATGACTGCAGAAATAATTTTCAGCTTTAAATTTGGTGAACTGCTGAACTTTGTTAATATTTTTTGCAGTGCTCTATTCATTTTAATAAATTGTACAGCACTAGAAGTGGAATGAAGTCCAAAGTCTGAAGATTGAAAGCCTCAACAGGTCAAAGAAAAAAAGTTGGCTTTCAATCTTGAGCCTGTTAAAATACTAACTAGAAAATTAGGCAGGAAAAACAGTTACAAAAATACTGAGAGTATCTTTGATCAGCTGGTTGAAAAGAAGTAATATGACAAACAGGAAATTACAAAGAATAACTATTTTGACTGTAGTGGAAATAGCGACTTAGGTAGCTGTAGTTCAAACTAGATACAGAATATTTTCCTGGAATTTAAAGGAAAGGTATCCAGATGTCTAAACATTCTGCTCAATGTGGCTTTTATTTCACGTTTGGCAAGCCTTCAGAAAACTGGTAGACAAGTTTAGCTGGAAGATGTTTTCCAGTGTATTTACATAATTTCATACATATTTTATGCTTCTGCATTACATCTTTTAGCAGTGGTCGTATTTAATTTTAGGATTCTTTTAAAATATTACATATAGTTTTATGAATTATTTCATTACCTTATGTCAAAATGATTTGCATATTAAACAAACCTTTAAACCTGTGAACAGCTATAGCAAACATAAGTGAAGATAAACTATAAAGACATTAGAGAGAATTCAGCAAAGTGTCTCCATGTTTTCGTAACACACTGTCCTCAAATGAGGAAAGACTGAAGTGCAGTGAAAGAAAATTGTTGTTCCTCCTTTATGCACAACCCCATTTTCGGTACCGTGTATTTTAAAAGTAAAATCCGTGTAAACATTCTTTGCAGACCCAATAAAAAATGGATGCAAAGTATTCTGCTTGGAGTCTGGGACAAAGAAATCATAAACTGCAGCAAAGATATAGCAGGCCTAGACAATAAAGTACATGTAGATGTGAAATGTAACAGGTGGGGTCAGCTGTATGCTCTTGAAGGCTACATCTCTTAGCAGCTGCTGTTTGATGAAGAAAAAGTGCAGTACAATACATTACAGCTAATCCTGCAGGATGGTGGATGTCCTCTAATCACACCAGTATCAGGTGGTATAGACATCAGCACCTCCCTGCTTGTGGCTACCCTCTTACCCCAGGGGGCCAGAGAGAACCTGTTGGAGATGCCTCTACTTCAGGCTATGAATATTTATCTTTCCAGTTTTATCTAGCTCGTTATGCAACAAGAGTGAGATGTCTGCTTTTATTTTTCCTTTTGTTTCAGGAATATTTCTGTCATTAAAGCCAAATGATATTGTTCCAAAAATTTGAATTTTTTAGACCCAGAGCCCATGTCCCATTCTGTCCATGAAAGCAAAGACTTCTGGCTTTTGGGGTAATGTTTATCCATATTTTGCATACTGTGTTTTTAATTAAATGAAGAGTGCAGACAGAATTGTTTATACATGGTGTGTATGTGCAGGTAAGGGCAAAAAAAGGTTCCTTTCTAACATAATCATCTGGGAGATTGCAAAATTATTATTATGAATCCTGCTCAGAATTACAAATAACTCAGATACGTAAAATAGCAGTTATAAATGAAAACAAACTCTTTTCTTTGTTTCTGAAAATGGGAAAAAACAGGTAAGTGCTTATAGAAATCATGATAATTTTTTATAACACTTAATTATAAAGGTACAATCCACACACAGTACTATCTATTTGATTATTTCTGCATATTTTATGAACATTAATTAACCTTATTTCATTAAGATATGTGAATTCTGATAGGATGGAGCACTGCAGACCAGATTTTTCTGTTTCATTTTACACTTCTTGGGTGTTGGATGATCAGCATTTTGGAAGTCAGGCTCAAATTCCCTCAAGGTATTCCAAAACTTGTGAGGTATCAAAATTCAGTGACTTTGATTCAGGGCACATTTCTGTGATTATATACAGAAAACAACTCCATTGACACACTACTGTGGCCAAACAATACAAACTAGTTCTGTTCTGGAAGGCATGTTGTGTTAGTATGACACCAACAGAAGGGCATGTTAGTTCAGGTTGAATGCAAATACAGCTACATGGTTTCCAGGCCATAGCTGTCTCAGATCCAGAAAGATTCAAGGGTTGACACAAAGGGCATGTGTAGACCTGCCCATAGAAGAGTGATAAGGAGCGGTATAGCATCCAGATTCTTTCCTTGTGCCTTAACAATTGCTAGACCATCTTTCCTCTCTAAAAGGAGGTGCATGGAAAGTTATAATAAAACCTGATGTCCCAATATATGTATGAGAAGCAACAGCAAAAAGCTATGGTACAGAAAAAAAAATGGGAGTGTTATGGATATTTTTTTTGTCTGAAAGTATATTTACTTCAGTTTCAGATGATAGAGCAATTTTGTGATATCATTCATACATCACAGTCTCTCTTCATTACTGCTTAACGATGTAGAAAGATGTGCCCTCTGTACAAAAGGGTTCAATCTAATATATTGTAAACAATCACTGAAATGTTGGGGTGGAGGTGACCTCTACAAGACCGGTAGTACATTTGTCTTCTTTGGGGGAAGACCAACAGACTTAGACCTTTCTAGACTCTGTTCTAGAAACCCTTTATGACATGTATTTCACTCCAACATTTATCTATTCTTATACTTGGAAAAGACTTCTTAATATCAAACCTAGATCAGGGCTGGGGGAATGGTGGTGGGAATGAAGCAACCACGATTCTTATCCTTCCTCAGCGGATGCGGAGAATATTTACTGATGTTCGAGGAAATAACCAGAATGTCAGTTGTAGCCCACAACAGGCCCAGAGTACTAGAGAAAGGAGGCATGCTAACAGTAGAATCAAGTCAACTATTTGAGTTATGAAGGGTTATCTCAAACAAAAGAGATAAGTTAAATCATAGCCAGAAACGAGGCTGTAGTCAAAAACAAAGAATTCGGTAAGGTCAGGATGAACACTGAGAAAGGAGTACAGCAGTGTAGGACAAACAATCTGGTGCTGGGAAAGGGCAAGAGCAGGAATTAGAGGCAGGCAGGAACCATTAGTAGAGATTGCTGGAGAGCCACAGTCAAGACACGCAGCATCTGGGAAAGGCACGTGGGACAGCATCACGGAGCTGACAGACCAGCCAGACTCACCGGCTAGTCCTTACCTTCCCCCTGCCTTGGCCGTGCCTGCTGAATCCTTGCTGTCCAAGGAGACTGGCAACAAACAAGTTTGCGAGTAAATAGTCAGAAGGGGCATATACACATCGCATAGCACCCTATTCAATCCAGTTCCAGGGATGAGTCAAAACTACAAATGTATTGTTTTAGGGATTCTAGTTATGTGGCCTTTCAAGTTCCCTGAAGTAGCCAAGGATCCAGCCCTGGCAATCAATCAACTCCATAGCAAGCTGCCTTTCAAAACAGCTGAGGCTCACATCTCTGTGCAGTTGCTGCAGTGAATTCTCAGCAGGGGGAGAACCCCTCATCTCAAGTTTCAAACACGGGAGTGATTCTGTGCAACATCGACATGGCGTGTTCTGAAAAAAAAGCAGGTGTGCTGCAATTTAGCACATAAAATGGAGTAGAAGTCCAAAAGGAAATGGTAGTCACTGGCTCTTGGTTCTGTTTGGAAAGTCAAATGCTTCCCCAAACCATTTGTTCTTTTGCTCTTATTTCATGTTATCAAACAAATGCTTTTTGTGTATGTTGCAGGATAGCTCAGCATCTTCATGGCTATCCCCATTTTCCAGAATCCCCGTCAGAATGCAGAAAGACCAGCTCATTAGGATCATTCTTTGCATTTAAAACAGGCATAATTTTTGCAAGAAAAATAAAAGAGAGGGTCTGTAGCTCTGAAACAAATGCATCCACAAGCCTCCAGAGCAGGAAATTCACTTTCTTTAGAGGATATTTTGACTTGGAATTGTGACTGAAGATTATAAGTAATATGCTAAAAGTGAGTAATTAACTAAATAATAAAATTATTGCCAACATTAAATTTATGGCTTGGTTTGAAGGGTTAAATTTTCACTTACTTTAAAAACTGAACTATTGGATTTGTGTTTTATTTATAAATGAGACCATGATCTATGCAAACAAAACTCGAAAGTTTGTCTCAGAAACAGTCGGAGCTAATTATTCTCATCATTGGATCTTACCCAATTTTCCCAGGCTACATAACACTTAGGAATGTCTGAAGGCACAGGTATCTTCATTTCCCATTAATTTCATCATGAACTGAGGATTCTGTGCACCTCACAGGAGCTTCTTAATGAGTGACATAATCGCTTCTCCATAGTTCAGGCAACTGAGTTGAATGGGCTAAACAAAAGGAAATATTACCCAGGCAGAGACACAGAAGCACATGGAGTATGCAGTACATCTATGTCTATTCAAGGTATATCACTCTCAAGTATGTCCTCTAGGCAGGAATTCAGCACATGTTTTTCAAGATATGAATCTTCTACTGTCCACTTGATAAAACTTCATGTCTATGCTAGGTGACCTATACCAGAATCCTGTGTCTTTCTGCAAGGGGGGAAACCAGAGGTTCTCCCTTCACATTCTCAACATCAGAGAATCATAGATTGGGTGGGGCTTTTTGTTTGTTTTTAAATTTTTACAACTCTTTTCAATGCAAGCAAACATCTGGAAGTAAAATTCAGGGATAACTAATGACCACATCCAAGGACAATCATTGTGATGCAGTAGCCAGAAGTGTGAACTTCTCCAGTAACCTTCATTGCAAAAGCTTTTACTACCACAGGTAGTAAAGAGAGTGAAAGGAGAGTGACAGAACAACTTGCTTGAGCAGCAGCAGGAGTAGAAACCATCTGTGCCCCATTTAGAGGGGTCTCATGAAGAGCTTTGGATAGTTTTCATTGAACCGTGGATACTGAATTAAGAAGGTCTTGAGCTCATGTTTCATGACAAATGGAACTGAAACAAATTTTTGGTTTGAGAATATAGTTCTCATCTGCCATAACAATTTTTTTGAAGTAAGTATCTCCATTCCAAATTACGTGCATTTTATTGTTATAGAGGGCTATAGAAGATTCATGAACTATTAATGGAGAGAATGAGCTATCCTGTAGGCTATGTTCTTCTAAGTGATATTTCCACATCCCAATACTGAGAGCAATAATGAATCAATGAATGAGAACCTTGCTGTAAGTTAACTAGCATCACTATAAGGATGGTACTGAATTGATACAGACATAATATATGTGAATCAACAGGTTGGAAAAAACAGATGATCATTATGACTGTATTGGGTTTGCATGGCAAGGTTTTGGTAGCGAGAATCTACAGGGACTGGTTTCTGTAAGGAGCTGCTAGAAGCTTCCCCTGTGTCTGACAGAGCCAATGCCAGCCAGCTCCCACATGGACCTGCTGCTGGCCAAGACCGAGCCCATCAGTGATGGTGGTAGTGCCTCTGGGATAACAGATTTAAGAAGGGGGAAAAGTTGCTGCACAACAGCAACTGCAGCCAGAAGAGAGGAGTGAGCATATGTGACAGAAACAACTCAGCAGACACCAAGGTCAGTGAAGAAGGAGGGGCAGGAGGTGCTCCAGGTGCCAGAGCAGAGATTCCCCTGTAGCCTGTGGTGAAGACCATGGTGAGGCCGGCTGTACCCCTGCAGCCCATGGAGCTCCACGATGGAGCAGATCTCCACTTGCAACCCATGGAGGACCCCATTCGGAAACAGGTGGATGCCTGAAGGAGGCTATGACCCCATGGGAAGCCCATGCTAACGCAAGTTCCTGGCAGGACCTGTGGACCCATGGAGAGAGGAGCCCAAGCTGGAGCAGGTTTGTTGGCAGGACTTGTGACCCCATGGGGGACCCACACTGGAGCAGCCTGTTCCTGAAGGATGGCACCCCATGGAAAGAACCCAGTCTGGAGCAGTTCATTAAGAACTGTAGCCAGTGGGACGGACCCCACACTGGAGAGTTCTGCCCCTGAGGAGGAAGGAACAGCAGAGACGATGTGTGATGAACTGACTGCAACCCCCATTTCCCGTCCCCCTGTGCTGCACATGGGGAGGAGGTAGAGAAAACTGGGAGTTAAGTTGAGCCCAGGAAGAAGGGAGAGGAGCGGGGAAGGTGTTTTAAGATTTCATTTTATTTCTTATTACCCTACTCTGAGTTGATTGGTAATAAATTAAACTGATTTCCCCAAGTCGAGTCTTTTTTGCCCATGACAGTAATGGGTGAATGATGTCCCCCTGTCCTTATCTCAACCCATGAGTCTTTCATTATATTTTCTCTCCCCGTCCAGCTGAGGAGGGGAGTGATACAGTGGCTTTGGTGGGCATCTGGCATCCAGCCAGGGTCAACCCACCACAATGACGCAGGCTGCACATACTCCAAGCATGTCGGAAAACTGCTATCATACTTCAACTCCTTAAATTAGTGACTAAAAATGGCCAATTAGCTCTACTTTATCTTCTCCAAAGCTGAAGAGGAAAACAATAATGTTTTCATGCATCATGAAAGAGCCTTAGAATTGGAAACTCAAAGATATATTTAAAAACACTAAGCGTTATTTCATCTAAGAGTTGATTCTGTAAAACAGTGATGTCGATAAAAATTGAAGCTTCTCTGCACTTTAAAGGATCAATCCTTGAAATTCTTTCCACAATCCAAATTGACAGCATTTTAGAACAATTGTTTTTCATTATGGGTACTTTAATTCCCCTGCTTCTAAACCAAATCATTTTTGTTTATATACGAAGTGTCAACAGATACTGTACATATTGAACTCATAAAAGTCTTGTGTAACGCACAGCGAAGTAAGAAGAACTGAGGCATATACCAAAATGTTAGTCAAAACTATTAAATTGTACTTTTAAGAGTCCCACTACAGAGAAAAGCTTTCTGTTTACTCACTCGAAGTAGTGACAGTTAACATGAATGCATTAAAAAAAGATAAGTGACAATACTTCTAAATTCTGCTAATCCTCATTTTTGCTTTTTGTCTGTGACCAGAAGCTATTTTGTCATGAAAGCTCCAAGACTTCAGCAGTTTACATTTAAAGAAACTCTTTTTTCCTTCTGAACTCTTAGAATATGCAGCAGCTACCATAACTATCTGGAGTTTGTGCTATAGAAGTAAATTTTTCTTTTTTTTTCCCCTTCTTTTTTTATGATAATCTTCAAGATCGGGAAAATATAGGGTTTGTTTTGCATAAATTCTTTGAAAAGAAATCTCTTTGATTTTAATATTTTTGGAGTACTATTGATGTGAGATCAAACCTTCTTTAAATGGTTAGGGATAAAATATTGAAGTAATACAATACAGCAGTTTTGGGACAAGAACTGCATAAATCAGCTAAAGGCCCTTTAAAGCATATAACTGGCTGGCAAAAGTAGACCCATTTCAAAACTGTCATAACACCAGCTTGTTTTTCAATTCTATAACTCAGAATGTCTGGATTTCAATAACTTTTTTTTTTTCCCCTTCAGGGTACAACGCAGATATTGTAACGAAAACCACTATACATTCTGTGTGTGTCTGAGTACAGCTATTATATACAGACCAGATCATCCTTGTCTCTTTTCTATAGGCAGTACGTATGTACAGCCATTTAATATTTATTTCCGCTAATAGTCACAATATACAAAGTAGCCACAAAACATAAAAGACACAGACTCTATCTCAGGTTGTTAAAATCTATGGCCTGATACTGCCATGAGTTTAAGAGGAAGGGGCTCCTGTGGAGCCCCATTGGTTCCTGTCTGCCTGTGCAGAGCTCGTTGCAGAGTCACAGATTAAATTACTACTATAGGAGTTGGTATTAAATGTCCACTCACAAACACCTTGAGATGCCTAAAAAAATGTACTTTTTAAACATGGAGTGGGCTTCATGAACATGCGTAGCAGTTTGCAAGCACTATGGTTGCATTCTGGTGTCTATGCCATTGTATTTCCTCTCTACTAGCAGACCTTGTCCACATGGTTAGGACATGATTTTTACATTAAGCAGAATGTTAAACAAACTCATGCAGATGATACAATTTGTGAAAGTGTATTTCACTGATTACAGAGGGTTTTTTTCAAATGATAGTTGCTTTCGGATCTATCATGACAACCAGCCGAAACAAGACCAAACTTTTCCGTAGGGTAATCAGGGAGAATTAGATTTTGAATAGACATAAGCACTAATATTATGTGCTCATGGAAATAAAATTTATTAGTTAGAATTCCATAATGATATGGTGATCCATGCAGTCTCAAACAAATCTGGATAATGTTAATAGATATTCCATGACACCCTAGTCTCCCAAGGCACTGTAGTGGATAAACAAGAGGAGGAACTCTGTGGCCAAAGATTAACAAATGTTATAAAATCAGAAATGTTACATAATAAACCACTTTTTCTTACAAATTAATTAATGTAATTTTAAAAATATATTTTAGTTTTGACTAGTTAAATTGTGATGAGCATCATATCAAAATATTATGTCATCATTACTTTGTGTAAAAAAAAAAACTCAAAAAAATGACTCAAAACTGTGCCAATTTCAAACTTCTTTTGTAAGTATTTCAGTGGGTGAAATTATTAGCAAGAAGTGATAGACAAATAGGAAATGTTAAATCCACATCAAAGAGTATTAATGTTGGATACCTGATTTTATGTGTGTTAACCTACACAGAGGAAAAAACATCAAGCATGAGCTATTTACAAAATCAGTTTTATGAAAAATTATATTCTTCAGGAATCTCAAATACAATTATTTGCAGAAACTACTCAGCATAATTTTTTGAATAATATATAAATATCAAGATAATTGTGAATTTGTCATGGAAAATTCAAAAAAGAAAAGAGAAGAGGATATTTGTCAGCTAAATTATTCATTGTAAACTATTTGCTCAAGTCCATTTATTATTTAATTAGTCATTTGATCAGCAAGTTTAGCACCTGTAGATCCCCTCCAGGAACAAAAGTGGCAGATAGCAGTGGAGGCAGCCAGCCAAGGGGAAGAAAGGAGTTCCTGCATTGTGCTGTGGGACTGACCGCCTGAGCTTGCATCTGACTGCAGGTCCCTGCTGAAGACACCCCTCCAGCCAAGCCAGCTCCGCAGCAACACCTCATCATCTCTATAAAGATGTAAAAGATGTATCTATAAAGGTACAAAATCACTAGAGGGGGAACTGGCCACGTGGTCATTACATGGAGCTGGCCTGAGGTACTGACAGGGTTTACTGAGACCAGGAAATGATTAATGGAAGATATAATGAGAATGAACTGGCTCATTCCCAGGTGAAAAAAAAAAAATCCACAAAATTTGAAGAACTGAGAAGTTATTTTAATTAACATGCTACTAAAATGTCAAAACATGCATGC
>NW_010539696.1:0-1160 GCF_000687285.1 Phaethon lepturus | reverse complement strand
AAAATATCATTCACAACTGACTGACTACAACTTTTTTTTTTTTTAATTCTGACATGGTAAACACCTTTACCTTACCAAAACCTATTTATCTGTGTTCTATATATGTCAAATATTCTTATGCTACATTGATGTAACTTCCATTGCAGTGGGAATTGTACTGAAATTACAGGAGAGTTGGCTCAAGGTGATTACTTATTATATTTTCAGTGAAGAGAAATCCGGTCTGCAAGTTCTAATTATTCTGGTAAAAATTGTCCCTGACACAGTGCCCAGGAATCCAGTTAAGTTACACCGGAGATTAATTTTTCTCATTATAATTTTTTAATTGTAAAAAGAAGCACAATAAAGTTTATTTAAATTTTACGGTAGTTCCTCTTTAAAAGGTCAGTTTAATATTTAATTTGAAATCGGGTAAAATGTGTGTGTCAGGGGGGGTGACAAAGTAATGTTTAAACAATCAGACCTGACAGATGCTGACAGATACTGTCTAATATTCCTGCATGCAGATTGCATTGTGAGTCACAAGGCTCAAGGTCATGCATCTATAACCACCCAGAAGGCTTTCTTCTTCAGTTGATGAACAAATTTAAGTTCCATTAAAGCTAATGTAAGATACAGATGCTTACTGGAAGGAGAATAGACCAATCTTCCAAAATGCTGTATAATCAGTTGTGATGTGATTCATAGCCATCTTTCCTAACCTTGGTAAATTATTTTGCAGTGATTAAATAAAACATTCATGCAAGAATAAACCTGTTACCTTATCATATATAAAATAATCTCTTGGGGGTATGATACTAGAACAAGTCAAAAGAATGAGGAAAGGATTGTCCCTCTAGCCCCTCTCCTCCAAATGTCAATACTTTAAAATATTTTTTCAGACTCTGTGAAGACATTGACTTTCCAGCAAAGTATTTTGGCTGAAAAATCTCAATATTTGAATTAAAATTGTCATTGTAATATCTCATGGGACTTTCAGTTCAGATACAGATTTTTGTGTCATTCAGGTCCATCAAGACCACCCCAGCTGATGGGACACTCCATGCTTCTCTCTGTTTACTCCTCAAGAATACTGATTTGCATGGAGAACAACTGCTAGAGACCTGTTTGCTACTCCTTGAAAAATTTAACAGTTCCTTCCTTCCTTCCTTCCTTCCTTC
>NW_010539695.1:32805-35086 GCF_000687285.1 Phaethon lepturus | reverse complement strand
CAAGACCACTAACCCACTCACCAGTGTACTAATTCTCTTTGGTTTTATTTCTCACCAGGGAATCTCCACCCAAGGTGTCATCTACATACACTGTTTAAAATTCTCCTCCCAAGCAGCTGTTCTAGGAAGCTACTTACTTTGTCTCAAACTTCAGTATCTAAAGTCAGATCTTTTTAGCTGCCAAAGGAAAGCAATACTGTGAGTTTTTTGTTGTTAAGGAAAAGAATTAATAATTATCACTGCAAAACTTCAACAGCACTTCTTATTAACAGGTTTGTGGTATTAATCAGACATAGAAGATGGCTGCATTTCTGAAGATGCTTTATTTCCACATATTTTCACTTAATGTGTTAACCAATACAGCATACTTCAGTGTATTTGCACTGCAGATACTTTTGTAATCACAGTAATTATTTGGTTGCTTATTGCTTCCTAGATTCGGAAGAGGAAAACCTGTTAGGAGATGAAAGAAGCACAAAACATCCATGTTCTATACAAGTTTATACAATGGTTGAATATTAGAAATCATTGATAAGCTAGCATTCTTGCTGGTGTGTTTTATTAAGATGCTGCACCATGCCCTACACCATGCACTACAAAGCTGGTGCCATTCTCTTACTTCCAGATAACGAGTTTCCAAACTACTCAGTCCCAATGCAAACACTGCACTCCTAAGACAGCTTCCCCCTCCAAACTGTGCTCCCTACATGTGAGAGAGGGAGTAATAGCTGGAATTACTAGTTCTCCTATTACCAAATGCCTTTTCTGGACATTTACTTTAGGTCAACAGAAGCTATTCACATTAATAAAATAGTAACAGGAAATAACGGTATTGCCTTTGTTATAAAGCTAGTGGACCTCCTCTAGTCTCTACCGCTTAACCAAACTAATTGCTGCTAGGCAAAGAGAGGTAGCCATAACAGAGCTGAGAAGCTGCAGATCTCTGAAGAGAGAAGTTCCCAAAAATCAAGTAAACAAAAAGCTTCTAACAGTTTCCTGAGACAATATTTAAAATTTTTCAGGATATAAATCAGTAAATTCCCAGCATTTAACCTACTGATGCGTACAGTCAATACAGCCCTTTAGCAAGACTGAGCAACTCTTTCATACTACCCTGCATAACATCTGATAACACAGTTCTGTTGTCAGGGAAAGGCAGCACTCCACAGCAGCAGACACTTCAAGCAGCACTTTGTGGAGCAGCAGTTACTGCTTCAAGAAATATGTAAGACCAGGGAACTGCAGCAGTTGAAGACAACACGTCATCCTTCTGGGCATCTTGCCTTAACTGTATTACCAAAAGAACTAGCATTTTACATTTGTAAGAATTGTAGATGAAGTAACTAGGGATTTATTTAGAAAAACTAGAGTGTCCTAATTGACTTTACCACAATTGACACAATACACACCACCCAGCATACTGGCACCCCCATTCTGAGGCTGAAATACAGTAGTGCGCACACTCTTCAAGAATACAAATTGCCAATGGGGAAAAGTAATAATCTCAAGGCTTGCATCATTTCACAGCTGAGTTGTTTGAAGACAGGCTAGCCATTACATAAAGCAGCTGTGGTATCTGGCTTTTCCTTCCATTCATTTATAGACTTAAGCTGAAGTCAGTTGAAACTATTTTCTTCATCACAGGTTTTTGTTCAATATGCAAATAACTTAATTATAACAAAAAACCACAAAGGCTTTCATTCTGTATATATCAATATTTTAGAGACATTAGTAAATGGGAAGCTTGTTAGGGCTCTCCAGATACGTTACAGTATTTGCTGGAATTCACCAGGCGACAACGGAAAGATGTGTCTTTGCAAACTTGGGCAGCCTTCCTTTTCATAGAGCTGACTAATGTTACTTCATTGAGCATCCTGGTGTTATCCGACCATGTAAGGAGCAAAGGCACTATCCTTTATTTGCAAAGCAGGATATTCCAACAGCAATGAAAAAGTAAATTTTCACACGTTTAGTTTTTAGTGCCCAGAAACAAGGGGCATGCTACACTATCCAAGTAGAAAAGCTCCATGAAAACACTGCAATGTGAGGAATAAGTGTTGCGAGGTGTTTTTTTTTTTTTTCATTTGGCTGGGGTTTTTCTGCATGCTAGCAAGCACAACTTTGGCAGAAAGCTGCAGTTAAATATGAGAAGATAAGATTTAAAACCGTGTTTTCAAACAGAAGAACTGCTCATATTTTTCAAACTGGAATGCACTACTACTATTATATTGAAATATTTGTCATTATCTCTGTACCAGTATTAACATACACACAGATAGGG
>NW_010539695.1:10349-32409 GCF_000687285.1 Phaethon lepturus | reverse complement strand
AATCCTTGAAATAAACCCTATAAAGTTTTGGATTTTAGGAGGATGCTTCCTATGTTTTAGACATTTTTCTGGTATTACCACTAACAATTGTGCCTTTACACCTCAACTTCTCCTCTTCTGCATCACATCATGTACATTGATCTTAAATTCCACCCCTGTTCACCTTCCATGATCAAGATGCTTGGGGGGGGGGGGGGAGACCACCACAGTCTATCGCACCAAATAGCCCTTCACTTGGTCTTCTGGCCTGCCATCACTACTGAATCAGCATTTCCAAGTATTTACAAGCATTATCTCCTTTCAGCATCTAAGAATTTTTCTGTTGAACCACTGAGCTGCTTGGAAAAAAATTGGGAAGCCTGTGATGAAAGGACCTTTCCCCCCTTTCCTCACAATAGTAGGTGCTTAGAGTTTTTAATAGTCAGGATTGTTCTCTCCAATCCAAATCAAGTCAGAACAAGTTATAATGAAGCATCCTAAGTTTTAAGTTGCAGGCTTAGAAGCCCTCCTCCTCACAAACACTGTTACGTTGCCTTAGGAAAAAAAACCCACAGTATTCTATATAAAAGAAAAATATTCCGCAAAAATCCATTGCTACTCCATAAAAGTCTCACACAGAGGTATTTACATAATGAACTGCAATTACTCACATTATATTTATCTAGTGAAGAATGAACCTATTGTGTGCAGTGAAACATATCTGTTCTGCACTAATACACGCATATAGTAAGTTACCTAGTGAAATAACACATCAATCACAGGTTAACACTAAGCCTGCACCCGTATAATGCCATTTCCAGTTCATTAAAGAAAAACAGCTGCAGAATCTGCAGTTGTGCCAGACTGTCAAGGCTCAGCAAGAGGTTAGGAAGAGATGTGCAGTGAGCTTGCAAGTTGTTTGTTGTAGGCACGGAAACTCCTTCTATTGAAAGTGCTGCAATAACGATCATCATAGGCTGTAAAGATTATGCACACACTGTAAACATTCCCCACTGGAGCAGAGCCTTGAGCTCCTGGCTAATACATATTATGATATATAAATAGCACCACAGCGATAGTTGGTGATAGTTGGAGTAGCAATCCACCAACGCAGATACTGAAGTCCTGAATCTGAACCCTGCCAGGCAAAATTACTTTCTTTGCTGACACCACAAACCTGCATATGTATTTTAAAATTTAATGAAAACTTGACAGAGAAAAAGGCTGCTGCTCTTACTCAGTTCAAAGTTCACAGGCTAAGTCCAGTTGGGTGAGCCTTTTGTTAGCATGCATGCAACATTCAAAAACACACACAAAATCTGCCAGCAAGCTGGACCTTGATTTCTGGATTAGAAGAACTTTGATCAATTTTTGCATGCATATGAACATCGCCAGCATTAGGTATACCCATTTTTACTCTACCTTGGACTTCTACTAGTACATTCATAAATAAAGTATAATTCACTAGGGAGTACATACAGATCAAATGCAGTTTTCTTTGTACCACATTGAGTCTCTCTCTTCCAAAAGTAAATACTGGGAGGTTATGAAACCCCTCCATTTTAATTTTCAGAATGAGACTGCACTGAAGTGCTCCAATACAACAATAATCAAGCCACTGTTGGACTGACAACCAAGAACCAGGTATGTTTAGACCTTTTGTAGCATTTCTTTATTCTATCCTTTAGTATTAACAAAGTCTATCATTTCGTACTAATTTTCTTCTCTGCCAGTGTTTTAAAATGACATGGTCTTCACATGGTACCTGTGTGGATGCAGCAGGTCTCCACACATATGAAGACTCTCACACCTTGTTAAAGTGGGAGTGTCTCCTCACATTTCCTTTAACAACCATATTCAACTGCTATTATATTTCACAGCATTAAGGCACAGTCCACTTCCACAGAGGCATGCTGTGGAATGGAGGAGAGAAGAGGCAGATGTAGAAGCTAAGCACATGTTTTAGTCTAAAGCAGAGTGGAGGTCAAGCAGCTGTAACCAGGGATCTTTAAACTCAGAAATTTATGCTGTCAGTTCTATGCACACACATCAGCCAAAAGCCAAACTAAAATAGAAAGATACTACTACAGCAACCGCCTTTCCCCTTTTCAGTGGTCTTTAGTTTCCTTTTCCATGCTTCCCACTACAGCTTAGAAGATTCAGTAGGTTGGCTCTCCTCAGCATGTGAGGCATTGAGCAGGTCCTTTCCCCAACAAGAGGTTTCTCAGATACCTTCTCATCAGCAAGGGCAGGAACTCCGCTTTCAGCTGTGCTTTACCCATCTCTTTTCTCTATGGCTCTGTATCTTCAGCTACCACAATTTAAGAATTTAAGAGATTGACTGACATATATTGAAGTTGCCTTCATAATATCCACTTGAGATTAATGTGAATGTCTGTTTACTGTTACACAGAGCCCACAATCTATTGAACTACAATATAAGATTTCAAATTAGTGACAAATTTCCTTCCCCCAACAGTCCTAAATTTTCAGTGCAAGAGTTTATCTTCACAGTAAATTTCTGCATTCTGTAAGTATTGATCAGCAGCAGACATTTAGACAACAGAGAAGTGGTCAAGCAGAAAAGAGAACATTTGGGAACTGGCAAGCAAGAGCCATTCTAATTTTACCTATGGCTTCAGAAAATTAAAACACAGCAGAATCACATTCTCAAGTCCGCTACCTGCAAACACAACAGAAACAGCTTCAAGGTGCTTAAAGGGAGTCACGCTAGTCAGTCTTCTCTTCCTTCCTTCAGCCACTCCTCTTTCACAGATAAGGTTAAAATCTAAAGCCATGTCTTAAATAAGCAATTATTACCAAAATAAAAGTAAATTTTTCATCTTAATACCTTCAGTTTAAAGCAATCAATTTCCCTCAAAAAAAGGTAAATATCAATTCTATATAAGAAAAAAAATATCAAGCTTTTCATAAGTACTCAAAGAATACTCTAAAGCGAGTTCAACATGCCTGTTAAATAAGCTCATCTTCCCACATAGGAAGACCACCACAGTGAGAGACTATTGCATTTGACAAAGCGGTTTGTACTGTGCCAGTCAGCAGAGACCCCGACTCAGTTTTGTACTTTAAACCACAGGATGAGTATTTCTGAGACAAGCCATAAGTCAGGAGCCCAGCTATTTTTCTATTACTGTAAATTAGTGAAAAGGCTAACACAGAGCAAGAACAATGAAGGACAATAGAAAAGAATTATATTCTGCAAGAACAGAGTTTTGCCACAGTTGCAGGAAATAGGCACTAGGGCTCTGAGACAAATGCACCACGCAAGAACGAAGCACAGTGCCTGAGAGCAGGCGAAAGAACTGCCCCGACATCCACAAGCGGAACAGAGAAACGTCAGTTCTTCCCTTATGAGTAAAGGGAATTATGGTTACTTCGGGATATTTGCAACTAAGTCAGAGTAAAAACACACAGTGAAAAAGAAATAAAATGGATTTTAAGAGGGTATGTAAAAATAAACTTCCAAAGTACTTTGTCAATAGCTATTTGAATCAGATGATCTACAGATTTGGATCCTATGAGAGTAACAGCAAAGTATGAACAGCTTAGTCACAAATAGTAATTAAATACTTCAAAAAACCCAAAAGCAAGAAGCAGATCTTGTTTCAGCTACTATTATACTCAAATATATTGTATATACTTGTATTCGGCTACTACTAGCCATGAAGGTGAAGGATCTGATCCTGGCTGAGACAAGCAGGTGTGAAAGAAACAACCCTCACACACACACAGACACCCTCCGTGCCCTTAGTGGAGACCAACGCGAAAAGCAGATTTTCAGCGACTTAGGACTTTGAAAGTGTTACCCTCATTCTGTACGGCCTTGTTCAGACCCAATCTATTACCATTTATCTATAGGTTGATACAATGTAATTCTAGGACTTGAGCCTTTTGGTTGCTTAGGTCGCATTGAATTGTGCAAGGGGAGAAACTCAAACACAAGGTCTAAAACAAATAGATCCACTGCTAAATACATTGTAAAAAACTCCCCAAAAACCTGTGCAACTGCATCATATCTTACAGTGCTACTGGCAGGTATGACTGCCAATCGGTAAAGACTACTCCCAGTAAAAAAGTTACAATTTTTTATTACTCCTGTGATCCCGATTACCAGGGACATGTTGTACAGGAGTCCTCTGTAATCGAGAAAGCAAAACATCACAAAAATGAAACCAAGTTTAACTGCACTGTGTCATATACAAGTCCAAGAGTTTACATACAAGTTTTCACAAGACCATAAGATACAATAAACAATTCCTTACAGTTTTGTAAAAACTGTAAGCCTGATGTTTAACAATGCATGGAACTAGTACACAACAGTGAGAACCAGAACTAAGTTGGTTTTGTTGGGTTTCTTCATTTTTTAACAACTAGAATTAGCCTTTAAGAATTGGATTGCAGCTAAAATGAAATTACTGCACACTGGAGAAAAGCTGGAACAAATTCATTACTATGGATCTAAAATAACACTAGGACAAAGGATGTGAGAAGTTTTTCATTGAATGGATACAGGTTTGCATATAAAAACTTTGCATAAAACACAAAACTGCAGGCAGATATGTACTCTCAGCATCAGCAGGTGGCATTAGCAGAGCATATTTAACATGTTTCTTCTTAGCTGAAGCCTCAGGCTACTTTAAAAAACTTGGCGACTATACATTAATTAAATTGTAAAGTGGCAAACAGCGATACTAGTAATAGTCATATGCCTGCAGGAGGCAAATCAAATGTGTCAGTCTCTAAGGAACAGGCTGGTAAACCTTCAGACTGAGAAAAGCCTATTACTTATTAGTGGGAAATACACAGTACTTCCTAGTTCTGACAGCCAAGTCCCTTCAGGAGGGAATTATTCTAGAATGACACTATAGAAAACACAGGATAACATACTAGTTAAATGTTAAATATGTGAACCAGGATGCTAGAAGGAGTAACAGTGCCAGATCAATACAGAGATAGTTACGGTAAATATATTATTGCTTAAGCAGGAGTTCACAGTATCAATAAAAATAAAATAACAGTTAAAAATAAAATAATAGTTAAAATGTGCAAGGTTTTTTTGCTGTCCCATGGATAACTTATTGCCTACCAGGACTCTAACGCCCTTCTCCATGGAGCTGCTTTCCAGCAGGTCAACCCCCAACCTGTACTGGTGCATGGGGTTGTTCCTCCCCAGGTGCAGAACTCTACACTTGTCCTTGTTAAATTTTATAAGGTTCCCCTCCGCCCAACTCTCCAGTCTCTCCAGATCCTGTTGAATGGCAGCACAGCCTCCTGATGTATCAGCCACTCCTCCCGGTTTTGTATCATCAGAAAACTTGCTGAGGGTACATTCCAACCCTTCATCTAGGTCACTGATGAGGATGTTTAACAAAACCAGACCCAGTACTATTCCCCCAGGTGATCCCTGGGGAACACCACTAGCTACAGGCCTCCAACTGGACTCTGCGCCACTGGCCACAACCCTTTGAGCTCTGTTGCTTAGCTAACAGATTACCAAGCCAACAGATTACTTTAGCCAGTGATTACCACATTATCAATCCAGCCACCCTGGACTTGCCTAGAATGACAGCTTGTTCTTTCCTCACATTACCTGTAATTTATTTCAAATTCCATCAAGACTAAAGACTCAGAAATAAAATGCATGCTTTGTAGCAGATGTTTTCAGACCTATCAGAATAGTTTGGATTGGAAGGGACCTTTAAAGGCCATCTAGTCCAACCCCCCTGCAGTGAGCAGGAACATCTTCACCTAGACCAGGTTGCTCAGAGCCCCATCCAACCTGACCTGTCCTATTCTGGGACTGGATTAGAAAAAGAAAATACTATACAATGCATATGCAAGTAGGACAATCACATTAAAGAAACAGTGCAGTCACATCTATGCACATACATCTTCAAGAAAGCACTCATCCTACTGCACAGTAGATTTAGTAATGTATCACGGGAAATAGCAGCATGCAGTCCTTTGGGGAGTCACCATACCCTAATCCCTGACCACCCCCCACTCATCAGGGAAAAAAGAAAAAGAAAAGAAAATTATACCATATGAACCTTTTGAGAAAGGGCATTCAGGTCTCCAGGATGTGGATTTGCTTTTTAAACCTTTTGCAGTTAAGCATCACTGCCTCCATGCCAAGTGTCCACCTGTGCTATAGGCTGGTTTGTTTATCTTAAAGGCAGCAGGTGTGGCCTCTTTGCATAGGAGTCTTTCCTGCTGGTGCATACTGGGCAGATTAAGAAACACTCACTAGACTGGTTCCCCCCCAAAAATCCCCATCATCAGGCATGGAAGAGATTCATAGCTCAACCCTTCCACAGCACAATTCCCAGTGGGCAGAGAACAAAGACTGACAATATCAAGGGAAATTCATCGGTACTCTGAGCAACATCAGTTCTGAAGATCAACAACAGCTAAACTTCCCTTAAATGTTTTCTGCCAAGTTAAGCCCATACCATCTTGTGGCCCGGCATACTGCACACAACATGCCCAAAGCCTTGTTTTTAACTAAACCAGCTGCAATGTTCCTACCCAATTTCCCACTTCACACAGAACCAGGGTTGTTTTATTAGACCCTGGATTCATCACTGATCTTTTGGCCCCAGATTCTTCTGTGCCTTTCCTATGTGCTACTTAGCTTCTTTATCGGATAATCTGCCACTTACCTCCACCTCCGTTCACCTTTTCTGCTATGCTTACTCCATACGATTTTCCTTCATTCTGCTTAGATGATTTATTCAGAGAATGCATTTGGAAAGAAAACCAGTATTTTGCAAAAGCTTTGATCTATTATAATTTGCATGCTCCCCCCCATTTCAATCTGTTTCAGATTTTTTGTTTACTATAGCAAAAAAAAAAAAGCCACAAAACACCACACACAGCACACACTGAGTTCCTTACAGAATTTTAAACTAACAAGCTGTTAGTTTCACAATGCCATATTGGGAAAATTCCTCCTAAAATATAAAATTCCTCCCAAAATAAAACATTTACAAACCCCATTATATACTTTTAACATCCTGTAAAGATTATCTCATTCACTGTAAGTTTGGACATTCTTGCAAACAGTTGCATTGCAAGTCTAAGTCATTACACTTAAACAGACCTTTACAAATCGGCTAGATATAAGCATAGCTTGTTCATCAAATTCTTCCTACATAATGAGCAAGCTGGGGGGAGGAGAGGAGAGTACAAGACTATTCAAAAAACAGCTTGTCTTGGTTTTAAGGATATATAGCCAGTTTGGGTTTTAAGGTGTTATATACATACATTTTTATAATGTTCATTACAAAACTTGTAATTCTGTGGACTCTAATTTAGCTTTATTAAACTATATTATGACAGAAGTTCTATTAAAACCCCAAACCAGAACTATAAACTGTCCTTGACTGCTCAGCAGCAACCCAAAACATCAGCACATTATCAACAGTTTCTCATCCCAAATCCAAAACATAATCTCACACTAGCTTCTGTGAAGAAAACCAGCTCTATCCTGGCTGGAACCAGGACAATCCTCCACATTATTAGAAGGTGCTGACCAAAGGATACTCAAAAGGACCTGCATCTACTGTATCACATAATCTATATTTATTTATGAAGCCTGCTTCAACATTCCCCTTGCTTTATTAGTAATAAAGGAAGAGGAAAGCCTTAGTCTCATACTAGGTGAGGTAAACTTTTGTACAAGAAGGTACATACTTACTGAAAACACACTTTTAACAGGACTAATTAACTTTTCATTTCCCCAGCCTCCCACTTTTTCATAGAACCGAAATACAATTTAATCATTAAACTGCCTCCACAGTGAAACACTCAAGCAAGGCAATGCTTTAAACACCACACAGAAATCCAGAAGAAATTGGGAGTAAAACACAAGAATCTATACTACTTTTAAAGAATCTTCTACAGTCAAGGAAGTGTCTTCCTAACAAAGAGTTCTAGATTTATCTTTAAGCCTTGATAGCATACACCTGTGTGTAATTGCAGTCATCAATCCTCTACCTCTGCTAAAGAGCTACAGGGTGGCATCTGTCAGCAGTTCCACATTGAAACAAATACCAGCTAAGTAATTTGCCTTATTTTTGCCTATGCCTTTTCCACACCACACAAGTAACTCTACTCTTCGTTTTGAGGAAGGCATCAAACTTATGGTCATGCAATTGTGCACCAGTTTTGCAGGAGACCTGGGAGAACTAGCAGCTAGGCATACCACTAGGAATGTGGTTTGATGGTGATGTGGTAAGAGCAGGATAGTAGCAACCAGCTCATGCCATTCCTGCACCCTCAAGACCAGTTGCACTAATTCAAATCCTGTTCATCTGGAAACATAGCTGAGATTCTCTGTTCTGTATCACTATCAAAAGGTGGCTGATTAGCCTATACCTACGAGTCAGAAATCCATTCCATGTGGCTAGCATTGCTGCTAGGCAAGCATGATGTTGTATCTTCAAATTTGTATCACCATAAAAAAAGTTACTTACCAGACAGCAAAAGTGATGGCTTTTACGTGCAGCATAGTTATATTATACAGAACGGGGCGGGGGGGAAAAAAAGTTAGTTGGAGCCATCAAAGGGGCTAAAGGAGTTAAAAGGCTGGATTCATTACTAGTCAGAAGCAGCATACAATGAGCTTTAGCTGCAGTGTACATATATGCACCTGGTGGCATAGCCCAGCATATTTAATTAGCCAAATATCCTCTCTCAGAAGTGAGAGAAAATTAAAACAAATAAAAAACCCAACACCCTCCCACAATCTAACAAGCTATTCTACCAAATGACAGAGAAAATTGAATACTGGGGAGACAGATGTGCAGTCTTCAGCTTTGGAGAAGAGCAGCCCACAGACTGATCTGCAGCACTAGGCCTATCCCTGCCTGCTACAGTCCCAGAGGGGATCTAGGGGAAGGAGGAAGATCAGTGCCATGCTAAACCAGGAAGCATCTGCAGAAATTGAGATCTTTCACACATATACGTATTTCTGAAGATTGTAGCCTGTCTATATACATTACAGCACCCATAACAATGCAAGTCTGAATGTTCTGGCTCGGGCTGAGTTGCTGTAATTCTGTGGTATATGTCCAACAGTATCTACAAACAGATGGTTAGTGAAGAACAACGCCATCTTTTCACCAAACATCAGTTACAGCTTTCAAGTCCAAATATGGCATGTTTCATCTAGATTTAGACTTTACAGACTCTTAGACTGATCAAATTCTGTAAAATTGGCTCAAAGGAAAACTATTCAAGTGCTGATAACAAGCAGTTACACACAACTAGAAGCTTGCAGTATAATCTTCAAAAGGATTCTCTGGTAATATACTTTTCATACAGTATGCGATAAATTTATTAAAGTATCTTGTTTTATTTGGTATACACAGAGAAACAGGCTAATTGGACATCTCTCTCACCCGATGACTTCATATATTGCTCCACAATCTCCACTTTCCCCTCACTGTGCTAGTTGAAAAATAAGACCTCTCATGTACTACTCCACACAAGAACCAGACACTGTCTTTGTTGAAAATTTTGCAAAAAAAGCAAGAAACATCTAGTAGATAAAGACAATTCTAAGTTATAAGATAAAATAGATCTGTGAAAAAACATAATTATGTATGACTTCTTCTCTGCTACCATGAATTCTGCTACCGTAATTGAGAACAGTTTCCTTCTTGAAGGCCCAATATGTAAAATAATTATACTTCCAAGTACGCAAATTCATGCAAGTTTTACACATTTATTTCCTTCAGTCCATCAGGTTCTTCTGGGAGTAACTCTTTATCATGGCATGTGGTGCTAGAAACAGCATATCATAGAAATGCAGGTTTTAAGTATATTTGAAAAACAAGTTAAGGGATATTTCCACCTTCCTATACCACATTTAAACAAAACACATACACATAATTATTCTGGATGTCTGCTGCTACGTGAAAATGAGATATGAGAAAAATTCATCTGTAGTAATTCACCTTGCAAAGTAGATCTTGAATACATTAACAGCACCCTTCAAAGCCTTCGGGGTTGGATAATTTTTACCACTTCCATGGTAATTATAATGACTTTTCTCACTTCTATTAGGATTTTGCTTCGCTGTTAAATCCTGTTGCTTCCCACCTATTCATAGCTGTTAAGAATAAAATTATCAGATGGACTTCATTCCTCATGGGAAAACCACTTATTCTACTAACAACTAAGCAGGCTAGGTGGCTGACAGAAGTGGTGGGACAGAATTTAAACAACTTCACAAGTTAATGCATGGTGTAGGGCCGATAAGATTAACTGCAGCTCACTTGTGGGCATCCTTTGGGGGATGATGCCTTCATTATCTGCCGAGGTACTTAGATGATTATTTTGTTATTCTCTCAGCAAGAGATCTTAAAACAAAGAACACTTATTCTAATACAAATATCACTAAGGTCCCAAAGCTTTGAGCCCCCAATGGTCAAGCAAGCAATAGCTTCAGGATTTTCTCTCAGGTTATCAAGCTTGATGCTTCAACCCCACCTCCATGCACTTTTTTTTTTTTGGTCTTTTTTTCTGAGGAACAACAGCCAAGGTTGCTTGGCAGGGAGTTCTGGACAGTGTCATCCAGAACAATCAATCAACGTCATTATAAAGGTCAGCATCACCACATGCCAAAGCCCAGAAATTTTCCATTTCACATCCCAAAAAGGAGTTTCAAGCAGAAGAAGCAAAGAGAAGATATCTGCCAAACCACCATCTCAATTTACTATTTAAGTATTCTCTCAGCTATTCCTTACCACTCTGTGTGTATTTAGGGGAAGAAAAGAAAAAAATACCCCAGCATCAGAACAACAAAATCTCACAGCAGCCACTTAAACTCTTTGTCCTCAAACATAACCGATACCATCTATGGGAATACCAAAAGTATAGAAATCATTTTGAGAATCCTTCAATAGGACAAAGGAGAAAAAAGACTTCAGTAGAAAGGCTTAGGAGGTACATCTTCAGTTTGAAATACTCACTACTTTAGATTACGTTGTGGGTGCCTGACACTTCTACCCTCTTTCCAGAATTTCTATTCTAATCTCTGCAAACCAAAATACAGAGTGGACATATTCACTGAATAAGCCCACCTGATCATGCCTTTTCTGGTACTGGACAAAGAGGATTGGACAGTCTACCTGAAGTTTCCAGCAAATTAAGGAAGCCTAGATTTAAATGTGTTTTAACTAAATTAAAAAAAAAAAAAAAAAAAAGGAAAAAAACACACAGGCATATTCAGAAAGGTTTATCTAATTCTTTTTCCTGAAGAAAAAAAGAATGCAAATAGCCTCATGGAAAGAAGACTTCTGGAAAGAGAAGACAACAGAACAAAATAGTCTGAGGCTTTAAGGTATGTACTCCTATCATGACCAAAACAAAGATCTACTCCTAACTCAAGAAAGGTACACATAGCCTAGACAGGTATCATACAGAAGGAGCGAGAGCTGTTGATGGGGGTACCAAAGATAAAAGTAAAATCAGAAGTCACTTTTATGAGTGTTTGTGTCCACATAATACCATCAAGAAGGACCTTTGTTACCATTTCAGTGAAGAGCAAGTTTACGGTGACACTGCATTTTTTGAAAGTAAAACATTCCGCAACTCTTGCAAAACATTCACAGCATTTACAGAAAACAAGTTAATAAAAACTGATAATCTGTGTACCTGCATTAGTTTACCATAAAAATTTTAGCGGTATCTTGGGGTTCGGTGTTTAGCTTTTTTCAGACCAGATTCTGAAGTGTTGTTCAAGCACTTAAAAATAGTGTTAGACATCTGCAAGATTTTTCAAAAGTTTCTAGTGCTTCAGATGCCTTACTTGGTGAGTTGACTACAATTGCTTTCCATTCAAAAACAGCAGCCAGCATTTCCTACCCAACAGAGTAATAATTCTTATTCATCTTAAGCATTACATAAAAACAATAATAGGCTGTAAAGTCAATAACCATTTCCAAAACAATACAAACCATTTTCATTAATACCAGAGTATGTTCAAAACATCTGAATAGCACTAACCACAAACTGTACCAGCCACCTCTAACAGGCATGCATGTCCTGTGCCTCCTGTACCCACATAACCCAGAAAAATGTATTTATTTAGTCTTACGTCTTTTAGATAAGTAACTGAGTTAGTGTGAGGCGTTTCCAGAGCACGTAATGACAGAACTATTAGTTTATGTTACAGTGAGTCAAATTTGCATGTTAACAGGACCTGAGAAAGCGCTAAAGATTTGGTTCTTGATCTTGCACTCCAATTTTGATTGGAATTTTTATCAGTTACAGAATTAGTTTTAGTTAAAGATTAACTGGCTTGTAAAAAGAAGTTTATCATAATCCTAGAAGCATATCTTATACAAATTCTATTATTTTACTTTAAAAAAAAAAAAATCAATGCTTTGTTGTTTGGCAAGAGAACGTATTTTTACTACTTAATCCCCTAGGGTCTTTTTTTGTTTCCTGCCACACCATCCTACATACTAGAAGTGCAAGTGTAAGAGTTATAGTATTCTACATATTCCCACTATAGACTTCTTTTTCATCCTACTGTTTTCCAGAACAGCTGCCACTGATCACTATCAGATGCAGGTAGTGGAGCAGAAGAACCACTGCTCTAGAGATGACAGTTTCTAGATCAGCATTTTCACTAAAACGAGTAAGTCAAATGACATCCAAATACCAGACAGCAGCTGTTTATATATTATACCAACCTGTACAGTAGTGCATTCAACTTAATTATTTATTACAGGCTTACAATTAAGATGACAAGAAAGCAATTGTGACTAGAGTTGAATAAACATAAAAAAATAATTTTGTATCGCTGTTTATGTGGATCTTTAAAAGCATTTGCTACTATTCTTCTTCCTCCTTACAGAAGATTAAAAAGGTTAGAAAAATGAAGTATCAAAATAGAAAAAGCAGACCTTGAATGCTTTAGTATTACTTGGAAAAATGGAGTGTTGTTTTCTGCTACAGAAGATAGCACTTCAAATTTGAAAGGTCAGCTGCAAAGCTTGGCTTCAAAAGCAGCTTACAATCACAACACCAGAGAACAGAAATAACTCTTCCTGGGCCAGAGAACAAGTACAGGATCCTGGAGATGACTGTTTTCAGGTAAAACTGATGACAGAGCCAAATATTTCTTGATGCAACCCTTCCCATCTTTAGCAAGACACTACAAAGACCCATTTCCCTGAAGGCAGCAAGAGCTGGAAGCAGTTTCCATGCTCATTGCCCATGTTTCTTTCCCAACAGCTCTGTGCCATGGCACACTCTGCACCAACTCCTCTCCCCTAACAGTTGCAGACTTCTAGTGCCAATCATCATAAATGGGTTCCTCTATCAACCAACATTGCTGTTCTTGCTACATTCTCTCCTTCCTCAAAGTCCTCAACTGTTTTTATGCACACAATGAATGCTAAGTAGAGGGTCTAAAATACCAGTCTGAGATGCTCAATTCCAACCCCTTCGCCCCCTCCACTTGTTCACAATAAAGCAAAGTTTAAATGTGGAGACAGATACTGAGACAGTGGCATTTTTCTTCATTGACATTCACAGACTGCAGGTCTGTTAGGTCGGTTCTTTTCTCTCCCCAGTAAGAGCTATGCATAAGAAATTCAGAGCATATTTAGGCAAATATGCTTATAATTTACCTACCAGTATTTGTTTATACTGGGAATAAGCAGTGCATTGTCGACAGTCCTCATTCTTTACGAAGTAATGCTGAATCCAGCACCACTCACCTAGTAAGTGTTAGTTAGGTAACTGCTACTGATTTATTAACATTCTACCACCAAAAACATAACACAAAAAAGAACAGGCAGCCCTACAGTGACTGAAAATTGTTGTGTATTATGATACAGTCTGCTGGAGCAAATGAACATCTTCAGTGGTACTTGCAGACAGCATAACATTACTCTGCAAAGCCACACATTCCCCCCTCCACCCCTTTTCATGTTGTTTCATTTGATGGAAGGATCAAAGCATCAAGTCATTTTTTCACCTGACTCAATCAAGCAAGGAACCCTTTGAAGTGATTTTTTTTCCTTCCCCCCCCTTCTCCTCTTCACTAGGAAGAATCTTTCCAAAAAAAGTCTGACATTCTAAAGCTTCATAATGCTAATTCTGCAACAGGTGTGACACGTCTCAACGCAATGGTCTGATGGTTTATTTATGGGATTTACTCTTTATTTCCACTTAGGAAGAGACCTTGAATATGTTTTCCTATGTCCAACATATATTTAGAAACTCTAAAGGCAAAATCCATTCATCAAAAACATGAAAACTAAGAACAGGAGTTCAAATAAAAAAAAACCTTGAAGAGCCATTTGTGGCTACAGCTTACGGCTGTAATGGAAAGTAGTATATCAAAATACCTCCATTAATGATTGCCTCACACAGACTGCAAAGTTGAAAGCCTATTACTAAGGTTCTTTTCTCGAATGGGAATTCAAACTACTATGTAAAAGAAGGTGAATAAGAAGAGGTAACAAATTCAAAATTGCTTAGTTTCAGAAATCAAGAAACATGGCACTTTGTCCAGCAACACTAAAGACACCATAATTTTCTCCTGACCCTTGATAACAGAGAAAGTAGGAATCATCCAAAGCAGCAGAAGCCAGAAAATTCAGTAACCACCAACAATCTGTACCATTAGAAAAAGCTTAGTGAATCCCTGTATTGTTGACATGTGCTTGTCACTGAAAATGTTTCACATACTTCAACACCCTCATTAATAAGGAGCATATAAGAAGAGATATAAACACAAATCACTACTTCCCATTTGTAGTCTGACCATAGTGTGAGAATTTTTTCATTTTAAATGACTACTAAAACAAAAAGCTGCCGGAGGACACTAAACTGAGAACTAGTACACGCTGACGAGGTGACATGCTTGTAACTGCCAAAAGCAAATCAAAAGAAATGAGCAGGGAAAGGCACAGACAGGCAGCAGAACTCACAGCCCTTCACATCTAAATAGTATCTGAAGTAGCACATGCTTCTAGCTGTTACAGAGCAACTGCGTAAAAATGAACAGCTTCCATTTCTCTGTCCAAATGGTGGCTTGGTGTCCTTCTCTAGATCAAGGGGAGCTGGTTGAGATTTATCCCAAATTGTTGCCCACAGCTGATACCACTGAAGAAACATCTGACTGAAGAACCACATGTTTTGGAACATCAAAATATGCACCTTCTGTAATCGTTCAAAAGGACTTTGGAGCTGTTGAGTATATGGGTTTTCAAAATAGAAACTTTAACCAAAAATACAATCTAATTTATTTTAATAGCACTAATTTACATTCATATAGCACTCAGGAGGGAATCTTTAAAATATTGCAATTCCCGCATTCAAGCAGAAATTTTTATCACCAGCTTATAGACATCAAAACAGAGGTATAGCAATTTGCACAAAATCTGAAATACAGGTTTTAAGAGCAAGGAACTGAAAACCTGGGAGTGCAAAAAAATACAACTAGTGCTGCTCTCAGAGCACAAACCCACACGTTATTTCCTCCCAGTTTCACTTATTTACATTTTCAAAAAGACTCTTTGCAGTGGAATTACTGATTTAAGTGCATTATTACAGAGCAGTTATTTCTGAGTTCAAATTAAAGAGAGCGCTGATATAAATTACCATGTGTGTTCATTTCTGAACTGTACTTGTTTCAGCAAGAAAAAGCAAATCTTATTCAAAATGCAGACCCATTTCACCTGGGAAGAATTTCTACAGAGTACAAGACAAAGGCAGGGATAAGAAGAACTAGAAACTGCTATTGGAAGATAAAAACAAGGCAAGCGTCCGTTTCCCTTGGCTTCATTTTTTGTGTAAGTAATGGACAAAATGCAGCACTTCAGTAATCTTGGCCCCATAGCTCTTATACGGTGTTTGGTTATTTTAGATGTCTTTTTAGATTGCCTCCATCAAGATGCAGGAATTTAAAAGCAGTTCTTCAATATCAATGTTTTTCCTCTCCCTCTTTCCTCTCCTCGGGGCAGATACAGAGTACCGTGACCCAGTGCCTCCGGCTGAAAGACTGATGCTAATGGTAAATCTATTTCATTTAAACTGTTAATTCAGCTGCATAAGGGAGGTCAGAAGGTCTCAGTTCTTGTTTTAATATTGCCTACACATTTTAAGATAGAAATCAGTAATGCATTTGAAGATGTCATCCAGTTTCCCTTAAAGCTTCACTGTATACCTCAAATGAACTGGCAAAGTTTGGAACAGCACCTATTCCAGACAAAGAACAAATAGCTATTTATAGAACAAATGTTCTATAAACACCAGATAGTTATATAAGCCTTCATATGTATAATGTAATAGTATATATGAAATAGAACATTTATAGGTAACGTTTGTTCTGTTACTATTGTGAGTTACACAAGACAAGGACTTGAAATCATAGGCGAGCTTCAAGAAGTCAAGTGTGAGCAACTGATAGCTCCAGAAGCTGTTAGTCTAGAAATGGGCATCTTCTATCAGGCAATTAAACATAGAAGCCACCGAACAGAAGACCTACATGATACTACAGAAATACAATACATGAAAACACTTAGTGCAAATCAAGGGTTTTCTTATCCCCAGTCACAAACAAGAACTATACTGTTTAACTACATTAACACCAAAACATATAAACAAAAAAAAATTATGGTTGGCTGAAAGGACATACCATCATTTCTTTATCTTTGTGGTTTTGAGGAACACAAGTTCAAAATGCCAACAAGTAACAACGTGGAACCAAAGAACAGAATACATGTAAATTAAAATCTTCTTTCAGAACAAAAGTAAGGGTTTTATTGCTCTGCTGTAAGAGTTCAAGCACTATTTATACATTGATATCAATGAAATTAAAAACTGGTGGGTACAGCAGGAACTTGTGTATTGTAATACCTCACCATCATATCAATTATTATAATTTTAAAAGCAAGACAATTGCACACATCAAGAACAAAAATATGGTCTCATTGTGATAATTCCATAATAGACATTTTCAGCATCTGTTATTGGTTTTGTATCAAATGAACAGTCCACTTCACACATGGTACTTATGAACTAAAGCCTCCTCATGTCTAGCTGCATTGCTCAGTATTTGTTCTTTCTATTTCAGCACTATCTGCAAACTCTGTTTTCACTGTCATCATTTCCAAGGAGTTAACATAGAACTACAGACATACACACTACTACATTTGTTGTTTGGGGGTTTTTGTTTATTTGTTTTATACTGGCCATTTAAAGTTTAGATTTTCTGACTCCATCTTCTTTAATTGTCACAGGTCTTACAAAATTCAACCTATACCAAACTCAACTTGGTGTAAGAGTGTAGTCTCCATACATTAGCCTATCGCATAAATTACATGGAATGCAAAAAAAAAAAATCACCATTTCTTTTGCGAGGCGACACAGACCCGTTATTACCCATCACACCATATAGTTTGCAAACTATAAACAAGAACATTGAGTAGACTTAATATTAATAATTTCACGTGGTATATAATAGAATTTTTAGAAGTTATCAATATCTGTGGGACCTCTGAAATAATGTATTGGCCATTGCTCCCCTCCTTACATTAAAAGTGGTTTCAAGTACACAGGTTGCTTAACTAAATGGAAAACATGCCCAGACCTTAGTGGTATTTGCAGGTCCAAGAGCATACAGCTTTACAAAAGCTACTGTTCTATTTGATCTTCACAGATCAGTCTTAAGAAATCCCCAGAACATATTTGAAGATATACCTTAATTTTTTTTTCAAATCTTCTTCACCTTCGTTCTGTTTTACATATCCTTATTAAGGAAATAAACCCCAATTTTTATTCACAGAATTCTAACAAGCCAAGATTCCTCATAAGTACTGTAGAGCAAAGACATCTACTCACCAAAGTGTGTGGATATATGTGTGTGTGTCTGCCACGTCTACCAAAGCTATGCAGCCTACCAGCATTGCAGAGGACTTAAAAAAAAGAAAAAATGCATGTAAATAAAAATGAAGCTAGCTATGTGCAAGGTCTCCAAGATGTCAATTATGATACAGGAAAAAAATCTGCAGTACCTCAGCAAATTGATAATGTTATCTGCCAAACTAAAACATGATTTTCCATACAACTCCCAGCAACAGCTTAGCTTCTATGAGTGACAATAAAAGAGCATATTGTAACCTTTTTAACCTACTTTCTTTTCAAAGAAAATTACAGCCCATAACACTTTCCCGCTTGCACTTTAAGAAAACAAAAAAAAAATTTTTTTTCAGCTCTGGTTAGTGCTGGTCCATAGACCTTCACTTATTAAAAAAGGAAAAAAAAGACTGAAGGACATTTTATAAGTAGCAGAAAATTGGAAGCAATGGTATAAAACTAGCAAGTCATTTCTGCACTTGGGAAAGCATTATCCTTCTCCACAATATGTGATGTTTCATGAAAAGGCTAGCTAATGGTTCCATTACTGCAGGACTTGCTGTGTTATTTTTAAATATAAAGGTTCAGCCTGTCAAGTTACAACTCATTATCGATATTTCCTGTTTTCTTCTCAAACAAACAAAAAAATTCCTTCAACAAGAGAGCTCACCATACTTTCAGCACACATGCAACTAATCAAGCCCCGAGAGAACAAAAGTATCTTACTACTACATAACTGAAAAGTCAGTGATATCTGTGGTTTATAGGTTTCCAGAATCACAAGCACTGGAGAAAATCCTTAGAAAGGGAGGACTTGATAAATTCTCCATGACAATCATCCAAGAAAATCCATAGGTTTGAAGTATATTATTAAATCTAATTCTTGAAATGGCTGGTTGTGCTCCAGATGGGCTTTTATCTGCTATTTTAGGTATGTACTATGTCACAGTTGGTTTCTTGCTAAGTAGTAAAACTTTCCCAGAGTAGTAGAATGCCTATGAAGAAGGAAATGATATTTCAAAACAGCATGAAAGATGCTGAAAGTTGACAAGTACTACACATGCATCTGCTGCTCCTACAGATAATCATCACCTTTGTGCTTTACTGATCACTATGAAGAATGTTTTCTTTTATCAAACTCAGTTGTTTTATACGTTATGTTCAAACTCCAATATAATAGAAATACCCAAAAATACACAGAGAATCCAGAAAAATCTGGACACAGGCAATAGACAGGAAAGTACTTATTTTTTAAATGAGGATTGAAACCACTCATCAGTATGGCTTATCTAACCAACAGGGAAAAGCTGCAAGTAAGACAGGAGTGAGAGCACCAAAGAAGAGTTGCTATCATTCAAAACGCATACAGCTTTCAAAGAATAAACCAAGTTAGAAAACAGACTTTAGATTGAGATCAAGACATTTTACTGCAAGATGTGCTAAGCAATTAAACAACCCAGTAGTGTGTTATTTCAATGAACAAAGCTTTGAGGAATATACAAACAGATTCACCAAAGATAAGAAAAATATCTGTTCAAATATGTAGTTTTATCTAATATCTACAAAGCTATCGAATTAAGAGAGCCACATCCATTTCTCATTCTAGGTGAAAATACTAGAGTGATGAAGGGTAGAAATAAAAATGAATAAACCTTAACTTTCACAAATAGTTTGTGCATATTTTGGCACCACTGAAAGGCTTATTTAAACCAATCTTATTTTTAAAGGGATCTTTAATTTCTAAGAAATGAAATTTCATCTATATATATTCACTTAAAATATATTCAATAATTTTGTCTCTACAGTTTGCATAGAAAGCAAAAAAACCAGGTAAATTGGAAAGGAAAAACAGTGATGTTTCACAAAAAATAAAGCAACCAGATTTGAAGTATACATATTAAAAGTAGACATAAGCAGATACAGAAGCACACTAATTGCAAGGTTCGGTAAGAGCATTGGTTTCCAAGTCATGTGGAAATCAGCTTTTTGTTGCTCCATAAAGCACTAGATATTCTCTGATTCCAGAAACTTGCTCACAACCCTTCAAGGGCCTTCTACATGGCCGTAGAGAGTATTGTTATTGCCACAAAGATTGTGTCTCAATCTTGCTATTATATCAGCTGCTTAATGAAGTGGCTGTTGAAGCTAGTAAATGACAACACAGCTGCAGGAAACTACCTACTGCTGCTACTATTGTTCTTCACATAGAGAGTAACTACACCATGGTGTTCCAGGTAGTAGAATATGCATTTGTTACCCCTGCTACGTTTAAGGGAGGAAGCCTACAGGCTTGAGAGAGAGAGATTCCCACTGGAATATCTGAAGTTATGAAAGCAAATCCACAAATCATATACATCGAATAACTTGCCCTTTTTTTTTCTCCTATAAATTCTTCATGTACCAGCTTCCTTCTCAGTTTTAGCAAGAACTGGAAGCAACTGTTCTAAATAAATGGATTAGAGGACTTTTAAAGGTCTCTTCCAACTCAAACTATTCTATGATTTTATGATAAGTATATACTAGAGACCCACTGGTAGTTTTACCTTACCATACCCTAGACTAAAGCTTTTTTCCCCAAACTGCTAGTGATGTGAAATTATGACATTTATGGAAAAACAAGTTATATTATAAAATTATATTTTTACTAGCAGAGATGTTTATAATCACTTGTATACAATAGCCATGAAGTTCATGTACTTGAGAAGTCTTAAAGACAATTCTTCATCAGTAATTTCCTAATTGTTGAACAGAACTGAAGAGTTTCATCAGTGAATTAAAAATATTCATACTTTTACTTCTAGTCTTACAGTTTAGTGTATGGTACAGTTTTCTCTGTACCATACATTACTGTCCTGGCAGAAGTGCCAGTACATGGTATTTCCTTTGTTGATGTTAAGACAGTGACATATGCTGGCACATAATCCTAAAGTCATTTTCATAAATTAAGAAATCATGCTTTTCCTGTTTGTCTCCCCCCAAGTCATTCCTTCATTTGATAGAAAACAACGAGATGACAATGCAAGGGCTAGGGAAAACAAGACAAAATGAGCATCACTTTTTTTAAATAGATTAATAAAATGCATATGTATGCAGGTTATCTGACATATTAAAAGCAGATATATGTAAACTCCGTCACCACCACTATCATCTGCCCATCTTTATTTTAAGATAGCATAAGACATACAGAGTATAAGCATGTCTGCAAACTCACTGCTGTTGGCTTGACGGCCAGTCCCGATTCTGCAGCTGTCAGCTGCAGCAATCTAACAGAGTCAGTCTGCAGCAAACAGATTGTAATTTGTTCCCCAAGAGATCTAGGCAAAGGATGCCAAAGGTAAGTCATATTTATCTAAGGACTGGAGTAAAATGCCAGGCATAAGCAAGGTACTATTAGATCATCTTTGTTTTCAAATCCTTTTCTTTGTCCAGTTTGTATTTCTCAGTAAGTGAACCACAGCTTTGTTCTGAAGAAGTTTTAACTTTTATTTAACCTCATATTTCCCACAGCAACACAAAGTAAAATTCTTGTAGGTACCAAGGTCACTAGACCACCTGATCACAAGCAAAGACACTAGTAGATGAGACAGGATGATTCAGCAGCACAAGGAGTTAGAGGATAACGACTCAACATAACAACAATGCAGCAATCTAGGCTGAACTGCCACCTCAGTAGGACCCAAACTAGACTAGATCTTTCTAAGAGACATAATTAGCACAGCAGGGCAGGGGGTAAGCAGCTTATGGCACCAATGGCTTACTGAATGTCTTGCAATGAATTTGAAATTAACGGTATACCACTGAAATTTTCTAACACTTGGAATTCAGATATGCCTATGTCAGACTGTGAAATTAAGAAACATCACAAAAACGAGTGAAAAAACACTTCTCTCCATACTGACATGAGACAGATTCCTGTAAACAACAGAAGTCTAACTTCAGCTCTTAAATCTTAAGAGTTTATGCATTCCAACAAGACACCACTGTGCAAAAGAAATTACTATTAATTGCAAGACAAGTTTTTCATATCAGAACTTCAAAGGAGTAACTACATAACCACCTGGATGGGCACTTAGACCTTCAGAGCAAACCTACCATACGAAAACTTTGGAAAAGAACAGAAAAAAGGTCTTGGGTCGTTTTAGAGACCAGAAGGGCATTGACTGCTAAGTCAGAG
>NW_010539695.1:0-10318 GCF_000687285.1 Phaethon lepturus | reverse complement strand
CAGCAGGAAAGTTACAGGCAGGAGAAGAAGGACAAGATATCCCCCTAGAGGATTCTGATCTAAACCAAACAGTTTTTGAACAGTTAAAGAAACTGTAACGAAGTTCACACAGGTGCATTATTATCTAGATCAGCCATTTTCGGCTGTTTTCAACTAGACTCCCCATACGGCAAATACAAGTCTACTGACAGTATCTACTTTTTCCTCAGTTACCTTTCAACCACCCTTTAGAAGTAGCCCACAGATTCCCAGCATCACTAGTCCATACATAATTCTAGTGCTTTATGACATGAGGTGTAAGGGGAAATGAAGCAATTGGGTCCAGTTCCCATGCAGTACCAGTAGACAGATATGCACCACAGATGGGAACTCTAGTATGGTTAATAAGAGATGCAAAGTGAGAAGGGTTGTATCATCAGCCTTAATACTCCTCTAATAACCTTTGAGAAAGACTGATGTGAAGCATATGTCAACAGTTAAAGAATAATAAGGCATTGAGTGCAAGGTAGAAACTCCCAAGATAACCCATCCAGACAGGCACAGCATTTATACCAGCATGAGCAGCATATCAACAGCATCCCAAGAGCAAAGAACTGGTTAGCTGAGAGTTAGTACTGTACTGATACACCTACATTGCTCCCTATAAAACCTGGAGTAACAGTAGTTTGGGACACTCAGCACTGTACTTTATTCATGCAGCATAGTCCTACCCTTAGACTGATAGTTTGGAATAAGTGCTTTTCAAATTAAAGTTCTCTGCAGGATAAGCAGAGGAAAAGTTGAACGTGATATCTCGTCACAACCAAAAAAATATCAGGGCAGAAACAAGAGGAAAAGTCTATGGGGTAACATCTGACTTGTGGCTAAAGCGACAAGCCTCCCTTTCTATGTACTTAAGAAATCTCAGAATGTTTTCCCATGCCTGATCTTGTCACCAGTTTTACACTTCTGCATAAATGCAAAGTATTACCATTAATAAGCAACACTTAGAAAGGCAATGATGCTACTGGAAACTTCTCATAGCACGCAATAACATCCAGTCTGCTCAGACTAGAAGAATTTCTGCACCAGAACGGAAATATTAGGTGACAAAAATTATTAACCTCTCTTCTAACTTGCTCACACTACAGTACAACCTTCCTCTACCATGCAATTGCAAGGGGTTTCTTGTGTGTGTGCTTTTTTGGTTCGTGGGTTGTTTGGGGTTCTTGTTTGTATGGGTAGGGTTTTTTTGTGTGGGGGGTTTTTTGTGTTTGGTTGGTTTTTTTTGGTTTTGTTTTTTTTTCATGCAATTGCAAGGGGTTTCTTGTGTGTGTGCTTTTTTGGTTCGTGGGTTGTTTGGGGTTCTTGTTTGTTTGTTTGGGTAGGGTTTTTTTGTGTGTGGGTTTTTTTGTGTTTGGTTTTTTTGTTGTTTTTTTTTTTTTTACTGTTGAGCTTCAACTTTTTAAAAACACAAAAACACCAAAGAAAGCATATTTGGTTTTCATAGTATCATACTTGTGGGCTAGAAGCAGCACATCTTGAAATATTAGTGCTCAAATAATTACCTTAATTACCAGACAACATTAAGCAGACCCTTAAAACTCAGAGCAATATGAACAGCAGGTGATACTAACATGTGCACCATTACAAGCAGAAGCTACTGAGGGCTGCATGATAACTTCTCTACGTTTTATAAGGCAAACAGACCTCAGACATTTCTGTTATGCATGATAATGGTTTAAGCAAGAAACACGATTTTTTTTTTTTTCAACTACATGGGGAAATAATGGTTACGACACATCTACGCTGTTCCAAAATGTATTAGAGATAGCAAAGAACATCAGGGCACACGCGAGAAAGACAAACCCTAAGAAAAGTTGTTTCACTAGAAAAATTGATACAGCAGTAGCTACTTCAAAAAGGTATTGTCAAGAATGATGCTAATAATTCAAATAGCTTTCAGTTCTTGGTAGAATGTCCGAACATGAAAACACAAGCTGGCTATGCAGTTATACTGCCAGGATACTGAAGGTTAAGTAAAAACTTGCCTCCTGCCTGTGGACAGGAGATGATGCAACAGTTTTAAGACCCATAGCATTCAAGTGAAAACATTTGGAAGTGAGCTATATACAATCTTTAACATTAAGTTTAAGCATACCTTGCCCAACACTAAGTTAAAGCTACAGTTTAATAGACCAAGTACAAGCAAATATGAAGAAAAAGACATACTGTTGTGTTTTTCACTAGTTACTATATGAAAATTTCTTATTTTTACAACAAAGTTTATTCTCTTATTATTGATGTTTAATGAAGCAAAAATCAAGATCCCTTGAGGAATGACCAATGAGTCTACCCATTCCAAGTTTAAAATCACAAGCCCAAAAGATTTGAAAGTTTAAAAAAAGGGGGAGGGTATGAAAGGTGTGAAAGTCTGTGACAGGAGCTTTGAAGGTCTTTTAAGTATTAGAAGACAAAAGGAAGAGAAGTTTAATAATCTAGAGTCAGAACAGAGAAGAAGAGCTTAGTGAGAACACTTACAGCTTGGCAGAGAGCTCTCATAGTATCATCACACATTGTCATTTCACCCCGAACCAAAGGCAGAAAAGTCACAACCACTTATCCTATTGTTTTGATGCAGAACTCCTAGTTTTACAACATCTTACAGCATTTTATTTTTAAATAAAAAGAAATATTTCAACAAGCAGGTCTAATACTAGAAATACTGTTAACTGTATACACACATACTACAAAGGCTACTAGAAGACTGCAAACTGCACATACTTTACTTCACAAACATACAGTTAGACCCACCAAAACCAAAATGAACAGAAATCAGGTAGACTGTACACCTCCTCAGTAGTCAGGAATAGGAGCCCATACTCACCCACATGCAGGCCCCATATATATCCTCTTACAAATCACAGGAATACATTTATTCTTGCGCTAAGGAGACTCAAGAGGACAAAACTTCAACTACTCCTTAATATTACACTATACGTTTTCTATTCTCTAGCTTTTTCTTCTACTACATCTCTTCCTCCACAACCAACATCACCTCTTATTACCAGGGCTGTTGTTACTAAAGCACCTGAATCTAAGATTGGTCCCAACTGGGGAAGATAATGAGGCACTAAATGAGGTCCACATGTGTGTGGTGGTGTTTTGTAAAGCAACCACATAGAATTTGTTAAAAGATCTTTACTAGTTTGTACCTTTCTAGAGTTATTTACTACAAATTTCATCTCTGCAATTCATCCTGTAAGATGAACTTGAACTTAAGGTTCTTCTAACTAAGTGAATGTGCTGTTGTGAATGCTTTAGAAATAACCCATTAACCTTCAGTAATTACTGGATCCATGATCTACAACAATGAAGAATTTTTATTATTGAAAAACCTTTTTATTATGATGTTTCATTTAGGTGAAGATTTTGTTTGTAATAGTACTTTATTTTACTACTCTAGAGAGGTGCAATTTGACTGTCCTGAAGAATTAGAGCATTCCTATTTCTTTAGAGGCAGAAAAAATCTCTACCTCTAACAGAAGAGCCAGCTCAGGTGCTTTGGGGGCAGAGACAGACAACTGTTATATGTGATAAAATATCAAAATACATTATCTCTACCATTATCACCGATTTGTGTTCGTCCCTAGGCACTACTGTAATGAACATGAGTAATTTGAGCTCAAGATTGTGGATTATCTCGACACGTGCTGCTGATAATAGGATGTGCTAAAAATACATAACAGGTATAATTTGGGTCCAAATAAACTGAATAAATTAAAAATATTTTTCAGTTACAGGTGTTCTAATTAAAATATCTGAAGCCATAACTGCTGTATGCCAGCACCGCACCCCATGTCTAAACACCCAATAAACATATCCTAATATTTCAGCAGTGTCCAGGTCTCCTGACTTGAATGAAAAACTTTGATATGCAACATGTGCAAATTAAGCAACTTTACAAGTCACCTAAGTACAAGCTTACATGGATGTGTTACCCTAAATCTTCCATAATTCTCTCCTTAGTATTACTGCATTGAAACAAACTTTCCTTATTGTATTAGTAAATGCTGGTCTCCTTACAGCATAAATGTTTTATTTTGTTCTGAGGCTTACTGTAAAAGAAATGCAGGAGTTAACTAATTTATTTAGATCTAGCAAGATGCATGCCTATGAGGCAAAAGTCAGAGCAGAAGCACCTAACCAAAGGCACTGCTATGACCCTTAATAAAACAAGGCTCAGTCTCCCAAATGTAACTGCCAGAACTATTAAAGCAAGACCTTAAATATCTATCAACCTGATCTATTGAAAGATGTCCCTGCCCATGGCAGGGGCGTTGGACTAGATGATCTTTAAAAGGCCCTTCCAACCCAAACCATTCCATGATTCTATTATATTATATATCTCAGCTGGCATCCCCAAGAGGTATTTGGAGTGCTTCAAGCCTGAGATTCTTTGCTGCTTCTTCCTTTTCTCCTTTCATTCCCCCAACCAACCAAATAAAATTCAAAATTATGTTAACTTTCATAGGAGTAATGGACGACTTAAAAAGAGTATATATATTACTGTTTACAGCATAGTCCTTGGTAAGACCCAGAGGAAAAAGAAGTCATATATGTACTCAATACAGTGCCAGAACAAAGAGCTCTTTAGTCATTTTTCAATTTCACGTCACTTAAAATACATCCAGAAAAATCATTTCATGGGGCAAACTAAGCAGGTAAGGTGGATTAGCAAGGTTATATGGATATGTAGTCTGAAACCTCATCCTTGGAATCTGCTCCACTTAAGCAGACAATTCTATCCAGAAAAGTCTTAATTGAAGCTATGGAGCTGCTTGGGTAAAAAGGCTGCCATTTGCAGCTAAGCAAGCAGAGACTCAGTGCAGTTATCCCTAGCTGCTGTTCATTGCTCTGTGTAATGTGACTGTGTATCCCAGTCTGAGTCCTATAGGATAGGTCTTCACATCAAAACCACTATTCCGATATTTACATTCTCAGTAGAAATCTAATCTAAACTCTAATACCAACTCAGTGCTTCTCCAGGCTGAGACATTTCAAAGAACAATTTCTAGGCAACTTGCATGAGAATTGGTTGTGCTTTATCTGCTGGAAAGATAAATAAAGGGACTTCTGAATCCATAGGTAATTGTCAGTTCAGAACTTTTCACCAAAGCTAAAGTAGCACAATAAAGAAATTAAATAATTCTGCAAACAAATAATCAAATGTGGGAGAAGGATGGACTTCACAACTCTATGAGAGTTATATTCCAAAGCCGTTTATTGTCTTGTCTGACTCCAATATATATCATAATCTTTGTTTAGTCACTGTGCACACACTCATGATTGGTTACAGCTTGTTACACACACTATTGCAATTGGCTATATACAAAATATCACGCGCTGTCCATGCGCCTCTCAGTCAGGATTCGCTGCTTGCAGGTGTTCCTGTTTTCCTCGCTTCTTCTTAGTTGTTTTCCACAGCTCCTTCTCCTCAAGGCCGAGCCGTGCAGATATCCAGCTGTTTACCAGCTTAGTGCCACAGCTCCTTCTCCTTAAGGTCGAGCCGTGCAGATCAACACCACAGCTCCTTCTCCTTAAGGTCGAGCTGTGCAGGGTGATCCCAACAATTAAACACGTAAAAACAGTAAAAGAGGCTACAAGAACTTTCATTAATAAAAGGTCAGTTAACCAGAAATGGAACATATCTCTGGATGTCTGGTTTTAGACCAATGTATATTTGCTCTAAAAATTCTTTGGGGTTTTTTTCAACAGTTTTGCCACGGACTTTACAACAGACCTAAATCTGCAATGAAGTACTTCCAATGCAGTTTAAATATTAAAAATGACTGTGCAAAAATACTGTTAATTTATTGAACAGATCTATAGATGAGACTTTTTGTAAGGTTCTGACTCAAAAAATGAATTTTGTCTATACAATGAAGAGGCTCAACCCAGTCTCTGTTTGAATTCAGGACTACTTGTTCTAGCAGCTGCCTTGCTGTCTGCCCAGTGCTGTCTAGTCTTTTTCACACATTAACTTACATCTTCTATTTTTTTATCAAGCATTAAAATACTCACCATATATGACACAAATAATTGTAACATATATTTGAGGTAATGGACATTTTCCCATCTTTTTTAAATGCAATTCAAGTAAGAAGTTACTTTCTAAGAGCCTAATCAGCCTTCAGCAATTGAAAAACACCTTTGACATTTCAGGGATTTCACACTCTTGCAAATTCCTCCTTAATTGAGATATTCAGAGGAAAAATTGTAAAATGGCATCCAGTACAAGTGAGTAGATTGGAAGCAACATTGTACTGGTAAATGTACATAGTACTGGAAATATAGGAACAAGTTTTGTATCTGATACAAAGGAATGTGAGGTTACAGTGGCTTTCATGTTTCTCTCAAGCTACTCAGGTAGCTACTTCAGCTGTTTAGGTGGCTGGATCCATGACAGCATAAAGAATCTTTGCTATAAATTTTGCCACCTTTGACTTACTTTCCTGTTTGCTCAACTCATGAACAACTGCTAATATGTTTGACATAAAAACAATACTATCTGTGAAAAAACACACTGAAAACAAATTTTAAATTCATTGTTGACACCCTCACCTTTCAAAGATATTCAGACTTTCATTTTTCCGCTCTTTGGTTCTGGCTCTTTTTATGAACAAGGTGTTTGTCTTTTTTAAATGTGCTCAAGCATTTAATTTTGCTTTGGTGTTTCGGTTTATGGTTTCTGTATGTGCTTGCAAGGCACAGAGGTAAGAGATAAAATAAATTTATGTCTATAAGAACTAGAAAAGTAAATGGCTATTCAATGCAAAGAAGTATCGGTGTTCATTATTATATGTCAGATAGTTTTAGATAACACGGTTACACCTAATGGCAAAATTTTAAGAATAAGAAGGAACTACAAACATGCTGGTTTAATAGTACTTTAGTGATCCCAAATCAACTCCATTCAACACAGTTGTGTGTATTTTTCCCAAATGCCTTTACTATATATTGGAAAGAACATTCAGAGGATTATTTATCATGTGACCAGAATAGAAATCACTAAGCTATTCCACTCTAATACTGTTTGAAGGTGTACTAGGTTTCCTGCTAAACTCCTCAAGGCAAAAAGAAAAGATGCACAGATGGGAATTATCTCTGTGCAAACTGATGCACTAGGAGAGAAAAATCTGATTAAATCACAGTTAGTCTCACCCACTTCATGAAACACAAGAGACCTATAATATCAGTGGTTGTAATTTAAAGCTATCCTTGGAAAATATTTGTAAAAAGATTATGATATTCAGGTACTTTGATATAAACACTGATAAAAGATTTGACCAAGACAGAGATAGACACACTCTGAGATGAGTGAGGGATTGATCTGAGCCAGATGAAAGGGGTGCACACACTACACTAGGTCACTCAGTTTCTTCCAGAAAGTTATGTAGGGTTTGGTTCCTCAGAAGATAACACAGACTGTAGTGTTAGAAGCCTACATCTACCAAATGTCATAGGAGAGAAGGCAGAGACAGAAGTAAATTTCCCATGTTTCTTCTCCTCCTTCTCTGCAATAAGTCCTTTTTTTTGGAAGATCCTAGAAATCCTTCATTCTTCTTTAATGAGTTTTAATTCTAGTTTGCCTTCTGCATCTGGCCAGGCATCACAGCAAGGGCATTTGCATTTGTATCCAAAACCTAACTCCTTGAGGAATAAATGATAACATAAATGAGAATGGAGTCAACCAGATCTTAAAAGTCATTTCAGCTTTCATTTCATAATTTCTGCAAACTCTAGACTCTGAAGCTAAGATACACCAAAGGTACTCCAAATGAGTGTCACAGAAAACTGGTAATGTTTGCTATATATATAATAGAAGTATATTTTATACTAATTTCATTTTTCTTTTTTCACACTTATAAGTAAAACCTTGTACCAAAACACAGCTAAATGGACATTGGTATGTTTTACGACTAATCTGCCATGCTGTTGCAAACCAAAATTACATTAGCAAAGTTACAGGGCATTGTCTCCATTGAAGTAATATCTTGGTATGATTTCACAATGTCTCTGTGTCTGCCAGAGAGGGAAAGAAACAACTCACAGTCAAAAGTACCATCCAAGATCTTCTCTCCCGGGTCTTTCAAGTAGCACAGCTATATTGACATCCTGTAAGTTAATTGGTCTTGATAAAGAGTTCAGATTGTTATTTTATTAATGGAAGCTAAACCTTGGCTCTGTCCTGCTCTATGAAGAGCTATCAACCTGTTTCGGGTTCCCTGCATTATACTACACTGCTCAGTGTAGACATACCTTTATGCTGATATTAATACATTATTATGATGTTTCTTGGGAGCAAGATCCTACAACAGTGCAGAATACTTATAATTTCATGTTTATATTACAGTAAAACACATGCAATAAACTGCATTAAACTTTTGTACAAGCACAGAGTGAGAGAATATCTGACCCAGCAGTGAATATAGGTGGAAGCTATTTGGTAAAAGTCTGCATTTATGTGCATGAACACCTGTGACAGAATTCAGTTAAGTGCTGCATCAGTGTATTTTAGGTTCAGTCCAAAACATTTGAAATAATTTGAAAGTAATAGCCATTGGAGCTAATCATGCAAAACCAGCTTGGAAACAGAAAACATTTATTGGCAAGGTTCTTTGCTATCAAGTCCCTCTAGTACTTCCTAGGTGTTCCAGCCTTAAAAAGCCATAACTAGAATCTATAGATATTCTTTGTGATATTCTTTCTCCCACTGATTTATCATCTTCTATTTCACTCTAAAACCTTCACTATAGGACTGAAGTTATTTCAGATTTGCACGCAGCTTCACTAAAGTATTTTAGAGATATTTCAAGTAGTGTTAAATGGAGCCATTTGACCTTGGCAAATCATTTTATTATAGTTTTATTAGATGTCTCAGAAAGATTATCCACCTTCCTTACTGCTAATTTCTCAACATAGCACACATTTCTAATTTTAGACTTACAGAGCTATTGAACTTCCCCTGAAAACAAAATATCTGAAGGCCTTCCAACACCCAATCTCTCTCTCTTTTTCCTTTCTTCTCCTCTGCCCCTGAGCATTTTGACCAGCATAAGAAAGATATTCTTTATTCAAATTGACCTTGTTCTATTTCATTAAAAATAGCCTAGTTTTATCAGTGCCATTCATTGTGTAGCAGCAGTCAAAAAGATTTCCATCTCTCAAAAGAAAGTAGAGAGAAAAAAGCAAGGAAAAGAACACAGGAAACAGCTCCATTGTCATTTTAGGTTTGAACAAAACCATAAATTAGGTTCTAGCCTGTGCAGAACTAAGCTATTTGAAGAGAATTAGACTCTGCCATCTTAAATAGAAAAATTCACCTCAGCTTAAGAAAGTCTAAATTTTTCACTAAAATAGAATACTTAACACTGCCTAGAACCTTGAATCCCATCTTACCTGAGTCTAATCACATTTTTTTTAAGTAACTGATATTATTATTAAAAAAGTGATCTTGGGTCTATAGCTCCAACTTTCAGCATTATTGCATGACATATGTACTCTCATTAGTATAAAGCTATGTGAGGTATATTTAGGCAATGGCCCTGCAACAATATTTTGTGTTAAAACCACAAATAAATTAAGGCAAATATTTACAGCATATTAAATATTACTTTTCTTGGAACATTTTTTGTGATGATATGTCATAACATTTAACTTTAAAATTGCTAGGTCTATGTTTTTTAGACTGAAAGTGAGTGCAGTTATGCCCACTGTCTGACTTCATATGTCCATATGTAAATGTTACGAGGCTTATCTTTATATGGTTTTGGGAAACAAAATATTTTGAAATCTGGAAAGTCTCATCATCTCTGTGGAATTAAGTATCTCAGTAAGATCTACTGCATTGGTAGTTTACATTTATTGGTAGCAGCTAGTCCCTAAATTCACAAACACGTTTACATAGCAAGAGCTTTCCCATTAACTCCCAGTCAAGGAGAGTTGTGAGACCCACTTACTACTCCCATGACAAGACACATTTAAGGTTCATAATTTCTGGCGTTCAATCTTCACCACCTAGGCACCTTTAGCATTGTCTTTACTTTTTGCCTAGAAGCAACAGAATTCTACAATGTATAAAAGTGGTTTCTATGTGTGTAATACAAGCTTGCAGAAGAAATCACAAGGTGCTCATCATGGCAAGTCTGCACCCTTCCAAAGTTCTTAGGCCTGCTCTACCTTGCAAAGATGACCACATTTGTCCTGGCTACAGTAGAATGAAGTAGGAGCAAATGAGATTAGGTAAGTGTTGGGATCACCCTGCACGGCTCGACCT
>NW_010539694.1:31059-33754 GCF_000687285.1 Phaethon lepturus | reverse complement strand
CGCGGACACCCGCCCCGCCCGGGCTAGCGGGCCTCGGCGCTGGCGCCGTGCGGGCCCTCCGTCCCCTATCTCGGGGCGCCCTTTCGGCCCTGATTTTGCGGGTTTTGTTGTATGCCCGGCTGGTGCTGCAGTGTAGCCCGCCGGCCGCAGCAGGGGTGCTAGTGTGCAGGTGCGCATAAACCCTTTTCCTGCAGAACGGAAACACTATTAGGAGAGAGGTCTCGGGCTTTTATGGCCAGCGTGTAGACTGGGGTTCAATTTTGAGGGGGCTATGACGACAGCATAAGAATTGTTCTTCAGGTTTCCTTCTGCAAGGGAATACTCTTTGCTGTCTCCACAGCTTGGGGTCTTCCAAGAGTTACAGGCTTTGAAGCTGTGTTCTTGGCACTACTGTGTTCCAGTCAATTCTTCTAGAAATTAAGGCCATTACATTTGTTCTTTGCTACCAGATATGTGCTAAAATTGGAAATCCTGGCTCAAGGAAGTCTTTGGATGCTCTGTGAAAATAGAGACTTCAAAGCCATCATTATTTTCTTCCAGTCCTTCATGATCTCATTGAAAATGCACCTTCCCATCTGCCTTGATCACTGTTTTTAACCACCTTAATATTCTCATAGTTCTCTCAAAGGTTAAAGTATATATTTCCCAGCCTCGTGCAATGACTAGCAAGGTCCATGTCCTTGTCCATTCATCTATGCTGTACCTGTTTATCTCCAGAGTTACGTCTGACTGAATTGGAGGCAACTTAAAAGCAGCTGAGGAGCCAAGCCTTTGTTTTTCTGTTGTTTTTTCTTCAGAGCTCGATGATCATAGCTCTGCTGTACTTAAATTAGAAATTTCCAAACTGCACTGTGAGCTTTTTGATGTACTCTGGAAAGCCTGCAAGTTGGTGGGCCCTGGCCTTGCTGAGGTGCATTTATAGACATTGGAAACAATTGTTTTTGACACTGTTTTCCGGCACAGAAAATTTACATAGCTGCTTCATGAATGGTGGTGACTTGCAGTCTTGATATGTCATCTTATAGCATCGACCGGACCTTGTCATTGCAGATTATTCTTTCTTTAGTAAAAATGCATCTAGAATATATTAGTCAGAACTGCAGCTAAATCTTTACGGTGGCGACTTAACAATGCAGTAACACTTAAGTCTGCACGGTTTGCCTTATTGTGCTTAATCAGCAACTTCTGAAATGCAGCATAGAGTCTCTTAGCTCTTTGTTCTGCTGTGTACGATGCAGAAGATACTTCATGTTCAGTGTTACGTGCTTTGGAATACTTCTTGTAATGTTCCTGTATTTCCTGTATGTTGGCAAGTGTGTGAAAATAAGCTGATACTCTCTGAGAAATAAAACACTCTTTTATCTTTTCTTGTAGGTATGGGGCATGGAAATGAACATGGCCATGGCAAAATGGAACTCCCAGACTACAGACAATGGAAGATAGAGGGCACTCCATTAGAGAAGGTCCAGGAAAGGCTAGCTAAACGGGGTCTTAGGGATCCCTGGGCTCGGTAAGTGCTAGAGCCTCAAAAATAGTCTTGATATGTCATCTTGTAGCATCAACTGGACCTTGTCATTGCAGATTATTCTTTCTTTAGTAAAAATAGTGAAAATGCATCTAGAATATATTAGTCAGAACTGCAGCTAAATATTTTTTTTTTTTGCATGGAGGTCGCTCCTTGCATCACTTTGACCAGTCTCCACATTTTGCAAGGCACCCTTGCACTTTGTGATGTTTCATGATGATAAAGATCAGGCACAATGACCAATACCTCATCCACCAAAACACTTAAGTAATATTATGTCTTGCACATGTGAGTAAGCCTGTCTCTTTTCAGCAAAGGGATCGTGTGCTCAGATCTCACTGAAGTTGATGGAACTTAATTGATACTGAGTAGAAATAGCATTCGTCATATACAGCAGGAGGCCTTTATTTGAAAAGAAGAAATATACTAGTATGCAATGTGGAATTTGATTGAACTGTGCATTTCATTTTGCTAAGCAGTGAATGACATAATGGAAGATCAGATTTTTACCTCTTAAGTTGTCCCACTTTACAATGAATACCTCTTCTTTTTTAGCTAGAGCAATTCTGGATCACTTAGGCAGCTGTTACAACAGGGCTTAATATATTTCTCTCACATCACGAATTATGTAATGCTTTGCTCAAGTACTCTTTTATCTTGGGGAATAAAATGCTAAATGTCTTGTGCTGTGTAGTCTGGCTCTTCTGTAAGGGAAAAGCTGCATGAGCAAACTATTACAGGAGCCTTCGTAGGCAAGGCTTTACTTCAAATCACTACAAGAAAAATGTAAGAGCAAACAGGTTAAAAAGTTGTTACATGCTATAACCTCTGGAGGAGTTTGGGATTGACAGGACTTTTTTTCCTTCCTTTTAAACAGTTTAAGGCTGTAAGCATTGAGTAAAACATAGTTTTGATAATGATAAGAATCGTTTTGAGATGAGTCCTTAGGATTATCAGTTACCAATGAACTTTCCAGGCTTGTCATGTTTATGTTGTCTCTATTTCTGTGGATTGCAAGCAGTGTTAGCTTCCCCCCCGCCCCCGCTTTGCTTCAGACAAAATTGCTTTCAGCAAGCAATAGGCTTATTCCCATTAAAAAATGGACACAGTTTAATATCATAAATTTAGTGTAAATTAACCTGACTTTTAGTACACTGTTCAGAAGTGCTG
>NW_010539694.1:17895-31028 GCF_000687285.1 Phaethon lepturus | reverse complement strand
GGAAAGAGTTGGGTAATATTGGTTGCCCCTCCTAGATAAAAAAATAATGTTCCTCTGGTAAAAGGAGGGGATCGAGCCAGTTATGTGAGGAGTTGAAATAAGGAACAAAGTCAAACTTAAAGCATGAGATGATTCTTCCTGAACTCTGTAAATTTTATGTAAGGTAATATTTCAGGTCCATAGGACAAGTAAAAGTATCAGGCCAATCTTCCTTATCAAAGGAGAATTTAAAGTATCAACTTACTTGCTTCAGTAATCTGGAACGAGATTGCATTATTAATATGTTGCACTAGAAGTCTTGAAAAAGTAACCCTCTCTAGGGCTCCCCTTTGATATATTAAGTTCCTTTTAACAGGGGATCAGCTTTCCACCTTTGCAGCAAATGCATATTAATGTACATATTCAGTAAAGAATCAGCTGTGTGAAAGATGTCATATTTGGAAACCTAAGTCTTTATCCATGAGTATCCTATACTAGCATCTAGAAGATACTCTTTCATGCCAGTATGTCTTCATCCTGAGTCACAGAACCATCTGCACAAGAGGATTATCTATGAACATAAATACTTGAACCCCTTGTTTAAAAAAAAAAGTATCATCTTCTGAAATGATGGTGCTGATTTTATTCCTTGTTTCTGTGCAAATGGCTTTTATTTCTTTTCTCAAGGACCAGGAGTCTTTAGAGATGGACAGTTTGTCTCTTCTATAGATTACACTGATTATGCTGCACATAAATGCCTGTAGTCAGTTATAGCAGTGACTAATGTTTCAGTAAGAATGTAGGTTAAAAGCAGTAAGGCAAAACAGCGTGAGGTTTGTAAATATTCTGCAGCTTTTTAGTAAACACTACCTTTTCAGCTTTTTTTTTTAAATTGTTTTTAGTAGGCATTTCTGACTCTAGTAATAGTTAAGTGTCATATTGTAAAACAGAAAGTGCCTCCACACTAGGATGAGTTTTCTATGGCTGGAAACACTTTCCCTTTTAAGATTTAACTATGCAAGATATTGCCTAGCACACTGACAAGCCTTTGTAGTTACTCCATCCCTGCCTGTGCTAGTAGGTTCTGATTTTGTTTCAAACAGAGTAAAACCAGAAGACAACAATTATGTAAGTTTGGGGAGGTGATTCTGTTACTAGAATTATGTTGTTTCCTGCTGTTACTTCTATCTCAAATTACAGGCGTAAAGGGCTAAGAGTTAATACCATGAACTTTACTTGTGGCAATTCCTGTTACTCAAATGACAGAAACGTGACAGTCTCAATGTATATCTAGTTGAAATACCTTCATCTCTTTTTCTGAACAAAGATATTCCTGTTAGTACTTCTGGTTTTACTTTTCTTCTAGTAATGAAGCCTGGAGATACATGGGTGGCTTTGCAAAACCTGTCACCGTAACAGAAGTCTTCACTAGGGGACTCAAGTGGGGATTTGCAGCTTTCGTCATAGCTCTTGGCATTGAATACACACTGTTTCCTCCAAAGAAGAATGGAGGCCATCACTGAAGATCAAATATGACAACTTAATACTTACTCATTACTAAGCTCAAATGTACGAAAGCCTGCTGCTCACTCTGTACTTAAAATATGCGTATTAAAGTCTATCACAGACAAAAACATGTTTCTTTGGTTTTATTATACTTTTGTGGAGTACAATAAAATAATATAAACAGCCAGAGCAAGTGTGTTGCTTTTAAGAGAAAAAATGTACTATATTAATTACAAGTTTAGTAACAATTATTTGCTGGTAAGTGGTAATGAATAATTTGTTACTATTCACTCTTACATCTCTAAATAAGAAGATTGCCTGAAAGGTTTAAATAGTACCCAGAACTGCCTCAAAGTGTATGAAAATACCAAGCTTATACTTAATCCTATTAAAGAGTTAATTTGGCAGACACTATGCACCAAAATAACTGGCTGTGTGATATCCAGAAATTAAAAGTTATATTGCTGCTACCTTTACTAAGCAAAATAGAATGTTACACTCAACAATAACTGTACCTTATTGTCCTCGTTTCAGCTGGGATAGTTAGTTTTCACCACAGAAGCTAGTATAAAGCTGTGTTTTGTATTTGGGATGAGAAAATGGTCATAAATGTACTGATGTTTTCAGTTGTTGCTAAGCAGTCAAGGATTGTCTACCTTCTTGTGCTGGCCTGCCAGCAAGAAGGCTGGAGGTACACAGCTGACCCAGGCTGTCCAAAGAAATACTCCGTACCATCTAATGTCATGTTTTGTATATAAAGCTGGGACAAAGAAGGAAGGGGTGGGGAGGATGTTCGGAGTTAGGGTGTCTGTCTTCCCATGCAACCATTATGCATGATGGAGCCCTGCTTTCTTGGAGATGGCTGAACACCTGCCTGCTGCTGGGAAGTAGTTAATGAATTCCTTGTTTTGCTTTGCTTGCATATGCAGCTTTTGCTGTTAAACTGTCTTTATCTCAGCCCATGAGTTTTCTCACTTTTACGATTCTCTCCCCCCATCCCACTGGCTGGGAGTGAGTGAGCAGCTGTGTGGTGCTTAGTTGCTGGCTGGGGTAAACCACAACATTTTTCCTAACACTACTTCTAAGATACTTGAGTGTAACATGAAAAAAAGAGAACAATTGCTTTTTTCCCCCCTTTGTTCTGAGGTATTAAGTTCTAAACTTGTAGTAGTACAAAAAAAAAATTTTTTAATACCTAGTCTCTTAATAATTTGTTTTAAATTTCCTATTTTTTTTCCTTAAATGATCTAACAGCTTCTGGAGTGCATTAAGGATGCCTGGAGTGAGGACTACAGGAGAAAAAGGCCTGTTGGCAGTATATGGCCTCTGCAGTGGTAGGAATTAGAATTGGCTAAATAGCCTATTGTAAATATAGTTATGCCATTAGTAACAATAAGGAGGGCATACGATCTCATTTTTCAATCAAAACAACAGGATATCTGTGTCACTAAACAGAAAAGCAAAATTAGACAAGTGAGAAACTTAAAATGCCACTAAACAATTACATTGTGTACTTCCATGGTGAAGAAACTGGAAAGCTTAAGTAATCATGTCACAAATTGCAGCTTTACAAAAAGCTTGAAGGTCCTACCAAACCATGGCTAAAATCTCTCTTTTTTTTAATATATATATTCACACACAACCTTTATGAATGAGATTATAACACAGCTTTATTTTTAGAGAGAATAAACATCTGCTATTGTGGGAGTGCAGCTGTACTGTTCAGTGGAGTTTGTCATCTCTGTATGACATTGCTCAAGGCACTGTTCATAGGGCAAACTTTTACTAAACTTTTCTTGCCTAATTCTTTCTCAAGCATTCCTATGCAGTTGCATCATTCCCTGAAAAACAAATCAAGAACCTACTGTCTAAGGTATGTTGCACAAAATATTTCCATGTTGTCCCTTAGGCAGTCCCACCCAGAATACACATTTTCAAAGGCTGATACTCACTGCTTCTTTTCTATCTGGGTCCAAGACTAAACTTAAGATAACTGAATTTTAGATGGTTTTTCAGAAAAACAAACAGAGCTAGCACTACATGCAGTATTGGTTAATCTTGCACTTAAGATAGATACTTCCCACTTCAGCTGCCCTTTGTAATTTTAATTTGGTGTGCTGTACTTGTGTGCTGACTGGCTGCTCCCCAGCCTCAACTCTGTTGCAGCCATCCAGAAGCCTAAGCCTTAAAAAAAAAACCCAAAACTTTAAGCAATAGTTGCTGTCCCATTTAGTTTCCTGTTGGGAAAGTTTTTTTCATTTTCTTCTGTATGTATGCTTTTCATTGTGGTTTTTTGTTTGTCTACATCAAATGCTTCAGAGTCTGAGGCAAAGTTGCTGCAAGTTCCTGTAGAACTAGTCTTTTAAAATGTTACAAGCCTGCCACTTCACTGATGTAGCAGGCAGTTTTGTTAAAAAATCAAGAGCTTTATTTACACTAGCTGAAGAGGCATTCGTACATTATCTTATTTTCAAACACCAGCAGATGGACACAGATTTAAAAGTTACTGTAATCACATTTTCAGCACACATAACCTTGCTTAGGTTATTTAGACCAAAGATGTAAAATACATACAAATGTAGTCTGGCTGCTATAGAAACTAATGCATTCCTTGATAATTTTTTTTTAAAAACAGATAATTTTTTTTATCAAGACTTTATTGTATGTGAAGAAAGCTAAGACAATCAAAATCCTACCTCTTCTAATTTCAACCACAGTTTCCAGAAAACTTACACGCAAGCAAGTAATTTCAATTTAATTTCCACAGATACTTTACTTAAAGATTTAAAAATTAAATTAATGCATAAGTACTATCTTGTATAGGGAAGATCATAAGAATCAGCCTTACCAACATTCTACATAAGCAAATATATTGGGCATATTCACTGTTAAGACTAGTTTAGGTAAAATTCATTAATTTATGAATTAAGGAGGTATCATTTAATGGTTTAATAGCCAGTTGGCAGCCACTGCCCTCAACCACTGTCTTAATTTATTATAAGCATATTTTGCCCATATTGTGGAATATTACAATGTCTCATCATTATTATATATACAATATATACTCAAGGATTTTTATTTCATGTGTATAATACTAATCCTGCCTGGGGATGGAGTATTTCCTTTGTATTAAAATAATAGTACCTAATCTGTCTTCATTGTAACCATTGCAATGGCTGTACTTACATTAAAACAAGCCTTTCTACCAGCACAGATACTTTACAGTGCGAAGAACAGGGTCAAAAGCTGCAGTGGCACCTGCAGGAAAGGAATATACATGATTGTAATACCACAGTCATGAAGCTCTTTCTGTATCTTAAGTTCTGAAAAATAGAACTGATGATGCTCCATTTTCTGAAATTCAAATGGAACTCCTATCTCCATCAGTAGTCAAAGAGCTATTTCTGCTCTCTTGGAAAGATACTTGTGATTTATCTATTGTTTTTGCTAATTCCACCTGTAATATTTACATCATTAGCATAATCTTCCAAATGTATATGTTACAGAGAAGTTAAAGCAGCCAAGTGATTCCATTACAATAGTGACTACATTGCAGTATATATTCAATGTCTCTGAAATTCCTATTTCAGAGCATAACAGAATAACTGTTCTCATGATGCGAGGCAGTTGCAGTTTAAATAGCTGACTATGTGTTTGTGGTGTTAACCTGCCTTAATCTCTCCCACAAACCTTCCTACAAAAATCATCTTTGTTGAGCTCTCAAACTACAAGCTTCTATCCTGCAATTAGATCTTTGCCAAATCAGCACTTTAGGTAGACTTTTTACATCAATGCAAGTATATTTTCTACATGCAGCTAACTGAAGTTAGGAGTGTTTGTTTCAAGGGGTTTTACAAGGAATGTTCTCAGGATTCATGGCTTGTCTTCCAATTAAGTTTACCAATTTCATCATGGGTATCATCAGGGATTCATCCAAACTGTTTTACATGTATGATGGGGAACTGATTTTACAGATACTCTATACATTCTCTATCCTCAGTTGTAGGCCAAATAGAAATCTGAAAATCTGCAAGTCAGATAATCCTTTAGCCATTGCTCCAACAGAGAAGAAAAACCCTTGAGAACAATCTCTTCCCTTAGTGACAGCCTTTTTTTTAAACAATAATAATAATAAAAGCAGCACCAACACATAACAAGTGAAACTGGTAACACCAAATGGAATGCACTCACCCTGATCATACCAAGTCTGATTTTGCAATACATAGCAGAAAACATAAGTTCATAGTAGTTTAGGAGGCATAAATTCTTAAAAGATTTTTTTTGGAGAACTAGGAGAATCTACAAAATTAAATAGATCAAACCTGTTATAAAAGCATATCAAGAGAAGTATGTCCAAGCCAGAGAGTTATATCCAAAGCCCTCTAAATTGAAACATATAGGACCATCTCTTCTCAATCACGTCTAATCTTACTGGTATGCTCTATGTTCTACATTTATACTGATTTACAATTTACAGTTCCAGCTTACACGAGAACCTATCAATGAAGACAATACAGTATTTCAACTTAGAAATGGAGATTAAAAAAGTTGCATACAGCTCATAAATGCTGCCTATAAAAGTGAAAACTGTTTAATAAATATATAAAAACTAGGTAAATGTAGGAAAAAGTGGAGTAAGTAAGCAAAAGAATGTATTATGTCTCTTAAATAATGGTTGTATTAAATTGGTAAATCACTCATTCAACCATTTTTTTTTAATAAAATTCTTCTTTCATAAGCCTGCAGCCATACCATCTCCTTAAACCTCTTCTATTAGCCTGTACCAGTCCCTACATGTTTGTATGGAACAGATCCAAGGAGAAAGTATGCATATTGATTCACAGCAGATACTGGCTGCCTTCTGAATCAGCACCAATCCAATGCTACATCTTAGTAGCAGGGACGCTGTGATACCCTTGGTGAGAGCCCGACCATACTATTTCAGTAGGACTCCATTTTTTCAGAACACAGAGCAGTCACTTTTTACCTGACCAAGTTCTAGTGCAGGTCATTACTTTCTGCCTCCATTTTCCATACAGTTCCAAAGACAGCGTGACTCTTCACAACAGCATACTATCCCAGAGTACTGTGTAACATGATGGGTCTAATTTCATCACATATGGAGTTGCCTTTTGTCTAGTTCAGCTGATAAAATATTCCAGAATTTTCTATTTCAGGCCTTTAATAGAGCAGCTCCAGCTACAATACTAGCACTTCAGAGTAAGTTGCTTCATGGAAGTTGTTTTTTATCACGTGAATCACAACGGCCAGTTTACAGGGACAAGGCATCATTTAAAATTACTGAAGATTATAAAACAATGGAAAGCATACAATTTTCACACCCCTGTAACCACATTATCTTCGCTAGAAATGAACTCAAGAGTGATAAAGCAAGACCTGAACCAAGTAGGGGCTTGCTTCTGTATAAACTCCCGCCAAAACACATGCCCACACTTACCCCGTCTGTAATTGCTCACTGAAAAGAAGTCTGTTACCATTGCGTAGCTATTAGGGCCAATACAAAGCTATTTTGTCTATCCTCATACCAGCAACAGTATAAAAGGCATAAACCCATAAACGTCTATAAACATACCGACCTCGACACCACCCTGGTAGCAACAACACCTCTCTCCCCCACCCCACGCTCTAGCTAGTCGGAAGCCATTTTGTGCGTAAGCGACACCCGAAGGTGCCGATGGGAAGTTGCGTGCAAGACGAGAGGAGCCGCCCCTTCCGCCACAGTCCCGCCGCCATCTTGTGGGACCTGGGCAGATTTGTTTGCGCAGCTCGGAGTTTTTATCTCCTGAAGTCGACTATAAAGCAAAACGAAAAGCACAGTCCTTCTCTCACCTCGCCCCAAAATACCTAACGGCTGGACTCACGATAAAATCGAAAGGATTAGCGAACGTGGCTCGGCAGATGTATAATGATGGTAAGGCGGCTAAAGCCAGTTCCCTTCTCCCTCAACGAGGGGACATCTCTGCCTTGAACAACGTTGCTATCTGCGCGCAGAGGCGGCTCAGGCATCTTCAACAGCCAGAAGAGGCACGGGCGAAAAGGGCTCTGCCAGTGAGAAGCTATACTTGAAACCACGCCCAGTGCTGGGAAGCCGGTTGCTAGGCCGGTACCGCCTCTTCTCCTCCTCCTCCTCCTCCTCCTCCCTGCTCCTAATGCTGGACCTTGCTCCAACTGCTATAGATGAGACTTCCCCGGCGCGTTTGGGTGCGTTGTAATATTCCCTCTTCCTTTCCTTCACACCTCTCTTCCCGCCATGCGCCGTCAGGCGCACCAACACAGCCGTGCTCCCGGATCGGGTCTTCCTCCCTGTCGGCGGCGGGCTGAGCCGGGTGCGGAGAGCCGGAGCGCCCAGCGCCAGTGCGGCCTGAGCCCGACCTTGCTCGTGAGGAAAAACGAAACCCGACGCTGCCCATCCGCCTGAAACTTACTTATCTTGCATAGCGGAGTTTCCTCTCGCTTCATTTTCCAAGTGTGATTTAAAATTACATAGTTAGAAAGTTGAATGGAAATCTGCATAAAATTCCTTCGGTAAAACCAGTTTTAGTTTGCTGGTGTGTTTTTTAATTGGAAGGACTGGGGTGTTAAACTAGCGCATCTCTAAATGGAAATTAGCGTGGTCACTACTAGTTTACACTGAGACAAACTATTTAAGTCTAATACAGTAATGAGAAATACAGTAATGAGAAATGTGAAAGTTACTGCGGGATTTCCCTGTTTTCCCTCAGTACCAAATCCTCTTCTATAGGGAAATGTGAAAGTTGTGAAGGTTGTGGAGTATGCTCCAAACAATTAAACACTTTGAAAAATGGCAGGGGATACAGACTCAAAATGTAATTACCTTTGTGTGGTTTCACCATCTCTACCACTTCAGAATAGAGGAAGCACAAAATGCAGCTAGTGCCTCCTGTAGCAAAGTAACCTCCTACTCTCTCCCTCTCACGTAGGGGCTTCCACATGAGCTTATCTTGTGAAACAAAGATAATTTTCCAAGTCAGAACTACACCCACTGATGTTACATCCTGTTTTTGCTGCTGCAGAGGTGAACGTTAAATGCTGTGAGAAATGACCGACTCCAATTGTAGACCATGTTTAGAGTGTGAAATGTTTCCCTGCTTCTCTTGAAAGACCGTTCTTATTAATAGGAGGCCTAATATGTTGACTTAGTCCAGGACAATTCTCTTTGCCTTGATAATTGCATTGATATTTGTATATTGTGCAGCATTTGTGTTGCAGTCATGGGAACAAGGTACAGGAATGGTATTAAACAGCAAAGAGTAAAATCGCTTGAGCCTTATACCTGCATACCAGCCTCTGCTTGTTAATGCCAGCAGGGTTGTTACTGGAGCCTTGTGTGTCTGTGTGTGCGTAGTTTTAGTATGTTGGTATTTCCTGCTCCTTGAGCAGGGAAAACAAAAAAACCCAAAAACAACCAAAAAAATCCTGATTTGGGTTGTATTTTGTATGGACTGAGGGCAGTGTGAAATAATTTAAAAATAGGAGTATAATTAACTTTATTAGCTTCATAGAAGGTAATGAACATACAGATGTTTTTCTGCCTGTTTTAGTGTGGAATGGAAATAATTTGTGCTCTGAGGGGCAAATATGCTTGCTGATATTCTCAGGTGTTTACCTTAAAAAAATTTCTTCTTATGAACCTTGATTACACTGTAATACCCATCGTCAAAAGTAAGTTCAGACTTAGACAAATATGCCTGTGATAAAAGTGTTTTCCTGTGCAGTATGTGAGAAATTCATCAGCTTTAAAATCTTAACACTTTGTTCAGGCAAGTCTGAAAAGTATGTAAACCCAGAAACTTGTATTTAAGTGCACTTCGGTACTATCTCCGTAAGATTTTCTCTCAGACCTCTTTGGGGGACAAGAGGACAGATGAGTCACCCTAGAATCAATTATTTTCTTTCCAGAGACCCTGAGGCTATTTCCCAGAAGAGCCCTTTGAAAATCTGGGGTGATAGTGAACAAAAATAGACAGACTTACAGAAAACTCTCCGCTCACCAGTCATTTACCCTCAGTGTGCCCGGGGTTTTCCTGGCTCTTTGAATAGAGGAGGAAAAGAGATTTTGTTGTTGTTCCGTGTGTAAGCCTGCCCCTTTCACTCACTCTGCCCCTAATGCTATTGACATGACCTTGCAGTATCCGTTTATCTGTCGGTGGTGGTCAGTTAGACTTCAGGTATTTGGAATTATTCTGGGTTTCTTATAAATAGGGAGTGTAAATGGGAACGTGTAGTACTTCAGGTTTCTTTTTTCAACCATCTTCCTGCTCCATAAGCTTTGCATTGGAATCTTTACTCAATACATGAAATACTGAACTCAAGAGGAAAGTCTTGAGTGTTTTCTTGCAGCAATATTGGCAAATCACGCATGAGCACACAAACTATTGAGGCAGCTTTATCTCTGCTGACTATGAACTTCTTTCTTTCCTCTTGAGAAGATAAGCTTTTTTCCCTATCCTCTTTGGAAAGAATTTCCATTCAGTAACTGTTCTTGTTGCAGGGCCCAGCTAATCTAAATTGAAAGCCAGGCTGGTGGGTTTTACATGGTCATTGCTTTTCTCTTTTTCATTGTTGCAGCAGTGATAACTGTATTTGTGACGTCTGCAAAAATGGTCATATGAGATGGAAGGGTGAAGCATGATGCCCTTCACCACTCATGATGAAGTGGATTTGGCTCAGATGTATGCAGATGGAATATATCGGGCTTGCCCCAGTAGTGTGACATTCCCACTATGAAAATATGGTGACATGGGTTTTGCATACAAAGTTATAAACTGTTTTAGTTTATACTAAACACTTGCTTCATGTTGCTCTTACTTACTGTCCACTCAGAACCCTGGGGGAATGAATATTATTGTCAAATCACTGTATGTGCCAGTTGTTTTTCCTCTTATTTGGAGCATCGTTCCTCGTTCACTGGACCAGTAGAATCACACAGAAGAATGCATGATCCTAGGTAATTTTTCCTTGTTTTTCCCCCCACTAAAATTAGGGAGTAGCCCCCAGCAGTAATTTGTGACGTTGATACTTGTCCAACATAAAATGAGCTGATGTAATCAACTTTGTCTGTGGACCATAACTGGAAAATACTGGATGGAAACCAATGTGTGCTGGGTCTGGATCAGTGATTTGACAATGATCAAATGCCAGTCTTCCAATGTTCATGTGGACAGACTTGCATACAGGTAAGAGAGTTTCAGCACTGGAAATACTCATCAGCATTTTTTATAATGAGGATGCAATTTATGTTATATAAAGGAAGTTCACAAAAATAAATAATTCATATGTGTTTTTTAAGATAACCTATAAATAGTAATTTTGCGTGTCTGAAATTTTAACTCTGTAGGAAATTACCTACCACACATGCACACCTCTTTTTTTAACTAGTTTGAAAAGATTAGATAAAAATCAATGGGGGGGGGGGGGGGGGAATGTTATCTGAGATTTCTGAAAATGGCCAAAAGTTGTTAAATGCCCATCTCCCTTTAGAGTGAGTCATAAATAAGTCTTCCTCAAGCTCTTTTGAAAGTCCCAGCTGTATGTACCTGGGAGATGCTTTCATCTGAAGAGTGTTGTGTGGTTCCCCCTTCCTGACTGCATGAAAAGAGTCTTTGTCTTTCTGTAGAATTCTCACAAACGTTTGATACTAGATTGAAAATGAGAAGTTAGCGATAAATAATGTTTTTCCTCTGATAAAAAAACTGTACAAAACACACTGCAGTGCCTCAGGGGTTGTTCTTACCAGGGGCCCCAAAATTTTCCCACCTTTCCCTTCCACCCTAGCTGTACAAGTGACAGCATTGTGGATCCATGTGTGAAATAGAACAGGTTCAAAAGTACAAGTATTTTGTCTATTCAGTTTGGTTTTGTTGGAAATAAAACTTTTCAGCTTGCTATATTAAAAAACTGTGGTTCTGAGTATTTGAAAGGGGCAGCTTCTACTGATGTTTCATTTCTGATTGTGAGGGGTTTTGCTGTTTGCGCTGTTTACATTAGGTTTAAATGTTGTACTTCTTAGAGCAAACAGTGCATTTAATTCTCCAGCATTCCTAAATGGTGTGATGTGGTGAGGGGAGACACTCTGTTTGTGCCTGTCCCTTTTGCATTCTTGAGAATAAAACTGAATTGGAGAGGGTAGGTGTTGCTTTTCCCTGGCTGTGTGCTGTAGCAGGAGTACTATAATTGTGCATTTTCTCTAGTTATTTAGCCCAGTCTGTGTAGAATGTACATAGGAGGCTATGATGGGCTAAGCAGGGTATGGGCAGCCTTGTTAATGTCAGCTGCAGTGGAATGCTCTCTGCTTCTGAAAATGAGCCAAAGTGACCTGTGCCATTCTGAGGACTCTGTTGCACGTACATTAGATCTCATTTACATTGTGGTATGGAAGTGCAGGAATACTTAAGCTGAGTAATGCTTGGGTCTTCTAATGTGGTGGGTTTATGATATTTTACAGCTTGCCTGTGCTGTTCTTCCTTACCTACCTGTTCTCTTTTGCTGCTTAAGGTGGGACCTTGAGGTCATAGCAGCTGCTTGTGTTATAATCCCCTAGTGATTCAGACATGCTGTCAGCAAGATTAACAGTGCTTTTTTTTTTTTTAATACTGATGACCTGCTATTGTGACTGTCAGCAACAGCATTGGAGGAGAAAGCCACCGCAGTCTTTGACTCCATAGAAAATACGGAACACTGGGATAGATGTAGATAAAGGAGACTTTTTGCCCAAGGAACTTGAATTCAATATGCTTTTTTAGTGGGCAGTGGAACCCAATCCATGGGTTTAATCAAATCCAACTCTTACGTCCTTTCTGAGGAAAGTCAGGTGGATGTATAGAGTTAATTTTCATTTAAACATCATTTGAAGGGGGCGGGGAACTTGTAGATGAGTTTATCTCATTTCCGTAATGCATAGACACAATATGTGACATTGTTGATTGTGATTTCCAGAATGTGTAACAAAAAGCTGAAAATGCTTTAAAAAATGTTATCCAGGTGCTAGAATCTTTCAGTGTATTAGGCTTTGAAGTGGAATTTGCTTTTGCTTTTCAAAATGGTTAAAGAAAACCATGCAGTATAGTGATTCAGCTCGTTGTAGGGGCTAAGATTTGTCTTCAGTTTGCTCATTTCACCTTCCTCCATGTAGGTAATGGGGAACAGAGAAGGTTAAGGTTAGATAGAATTTCCATAGTTGGTGTCAGCAGAAACCGAGTATAGCACCCTACTTATTTTGTTAATCACAAGGGCAGGTTTTTTCCTAGGCTTGAATTTTTATTTCAGTTTTCAGTATGTTGAAATGTGAATGTCACATGAAGAAAAAAGGCTGTTTGTGGTTTATCGATACCTTCAGAGTTAACCAATTTGCATACTTAAGGTTGGAATTCTTTCTTTGTGTGGTTCTTTGATCTTTTGAGCATGAATTGTATGTCTGGAGAATCCTTAAAACCCCAGTAACTCATTCAGATTGGAATCACTTTAAATGATGCTAATAAGTAAGAAAATCAACACATTCCTGAATTTATAGATAATTAATGTTTTAAAATATTACGTATTATTTTATTATTACTTCCTTTATTTTGGCTTCATTTAAAGCAAAGTGCATGCCTAATAGCAGTGGTTTT
>NW_010539694.1:0-17864 GCF_000687285.1 Phaethon lepturus | reverse complement strand
AGGCCGAATGTGAGGGGTTTTATAAAGGGGGGGGGGGGGTTAATTCTTGTGTCTACAGTGTGTGGTTACACTACCTCTTAGCTTCCAAAACTCTTCCTGAAAAAAGCCTTGAGACTTCTAGGGGGGAAAAGGTGCTGGTGAGCAGGGGCATGCAGGGTTGCTGGGAAGAGGTCAGAGCTTTAGACTTAAATTGCTGTGGAACTTAACTCTTACTTCCAGAAAGGCTTGTAATATCACTCATGAGCAAGCTGATGACTTTTGTTTCACTTCCTATGGAATTTACAGACTTGTGTTAAGGTAATTTTACTTTATAAGAACTTCAGTATTTGACCTACCAAGTACTTTTTGTTCTGTAATGAACAGCTGGGAGAACCCCTTGAGAACAGGAGGTCTGTGTAGACTATGTTGGTGTTTCAGCTGTAAGTGAAATAGATAGGAGAGTTAACTGTGAACTTGTGCAGCAGATCACTGATTTAGTACCTTTTAATTCTCTCCCACAGAACTGCTTATGTAAAAATGCATCTAGTTAAGAATGAACACCAGAGAAGTGCTGTGGCAGACATGGGCTTCATGTCACCTTGGCTTCCTGTTTAAAAAACAGTAGGCTGGCAATTTTAAAGGGACAGTGACAAAAGTGATGACCAGGTGCCAAGTGCCAGCTGTTCTTATTCACCAGATTGAACAAGAATTGGATAAAGAAGAAGAAGAGATGATGGTTTTCCTATGCCGAGACCTTGCTCCTGACTTGGCCACTGCCGACCTTAGAGAGCTCTTGGTGGCTCTGAATGAGAGGGAGAAATTGTCTTTTCTTGGCTTGTCTGAGCTGTTGTACAGAGTTAAGAGGTTTGACTTGCTGAGGAGGATCTTGAAGACTGAGAAAGCAACAGTGGAAGCTGACCTTGCCAGGAGTCTCAGACTTGTCCCTGATTACAGGTAATATATCCATTTCAGGTTTCATGGCTACTCTGTTTTGTTCAAAACATGTAAGAGTTGGTTTTGGTTGTTTGGTGTTTTTTTGGGGGGGGTGGGTGGTTGTTTTTTGTTTCTTTTTAAATATGTCTTGAAGGTAAAAGAAAAGCAGAAAAAAGCGTCATATCTAGAGTTACAGTGAAAAGAATATGTCAAGTTTAGTCCCTAAAATAAGCCTTAGTAGCTTCTTACAAGTCATGGCATTAGAAGTGTCTTATCTTCCAGGAGTTTGTGTATGTTAATAAAACCAGTGATGTTTGTACAGTTCTAGATTAACGATAGAAATGACACTTTAGAGTACCATCATTAATTACAGATACTTTCTTTTATAGTTTGCTTTGGGCACATAGCCTTGTGGTATAGCTTTTGTCAGGAGACCTGTCTCTAACTACTTTTTACTCTGTAGTTTTAAGACGCTTAGATTAAGAAGCTCCAGTTATTTTCTTTGAGAGACTTTATAAAAAAAATGTATGTACTCATAAGAAGATTTTCCTGTGTTAACTTCTCACTGAAATAAAAACCCTGTAACTACTAGGTAAAAATGTTAAAGATGTCTTCTGTTGGCTCATTGTCTTACTTATCTCTATTGAAATATTAAGGAGACTTCTGTTTCCCTAGCAGTGGGTATTACACAGTCAGTCTGAGTAACACAGGTGCTGATGAGCAGGAGTAGGTATTTTGTAATTGGGTCTTGGAACAGGGTAGGCTTTTTTTGTGTTGTTTAATTGGGAATGGTACATTAAAACTGGAACAATGGGAGAAGTTGGGCAGTTGGGCAGGGGTGGTATCTTGCTGAAAGCTAATCCTTTAGAAATGTCTCAACTTTATTTCAGGGTACTAATGGTAGAGCTTAATGAGAATCTGGAAAAAGAAGAAGTGAGTTCTCTTGGTTTTCTACTCAGAGATTATGCACCTCGTATGAAAATGGCAAAAGATAAGGTAATGTCTTTCTGCTGGTCATCTCTGGAGCAATGAGAGATTAAAGTAAAAAGGAAGTAGCTAGACAGCAAAGGAGGGGAGGCAGTACTGCAAGGGGTAGTGAGGCAGGAGTAGACAGAAGTCAGGAAGTGGAGAAGGAGTAGTGGCTTCTATTTGATTTTTTTTTTTAATTCAAGGAAAGAAGCATGAGAAACAGTAGGAGGGAACAGTGAAGTCTTGCTGTACTGAATGGTGTTAGCGTGAACCTCACAGGCAGAAGCCATTAAGAAAAAAATCTTTCTTCAGTATTGCTGATCTGAAAGTTCATATATGAAGGATCTCGAATCAATAATAATATGAAATGTATATTGAATTACAGGGTCACTTTTTATGTTTCTGCTGTACTTCACTTACAAAAGAACAGCTTTATCTCAATTATGTCTTTCTCTGTACATTTGAATTGTGCATATTTGTTTTAAATGCTCTGGGAAAGCAGAGATTCATTAGAGACTTCAGAAAACTTGATCACTATGCATAGAAGACTGAAGATTTCTGTCTTCTTCCATTAATTTCTTTTTCTTTTTCCCTTTAACCAAAGGAGAGGGGCCCTGCAAATTCCCCAGAGCTTTTCTTGCCTCTTGCTTTGTTGCATGTGAGGTGACATTTCAAGTGTCTGGCCTAGTAGCAACAAGGAAGTGCAAAACTGCTTCCTCAAAAACTTTCATTTGTTTTTAAGAATATCATTTCCTAGTTTTAATTACTCCTATGATAATACCAAGAATTGTTATATCTTTTGGATCTTTTTTTTTAGTATTTCAGAAAGCAATGTCCCTAATCTTGAATATACGGGTTATTTTATGGGTTGCTTTGTTACTTACTGATAAAGAATAAGTTGCTGATATGACAGTTTGGTTTTCTGTTGCTGTTCTAGAGTTTTCTAGCTCTTGTGATTGACCTGGAGAAACTAAATTTGGTGGCTCCTAATCAACTGGATTTGATAGAAAATTGTTTTCGAAATATTCACAGGATAGACCTGATTAGGAAGATTCAGAAGTACAAACACGAAGGTAAGAGGCTATTTTTGCACTGGTCGGCCTTGATAGCAAGGATCAGATGTGCTCTTACTGAAGATAAAATTATGAGTTACAAGTCAGAGTATTTGCATGCTTCACAGATTTAGGCTTTTAAAACAGTTGATATATCATGGTGTGTCTCTGTTAAATTTTCAGCTTTAATGTCCTCCGTTCATTCTCAGCCAGTATATGTAAATGCACTTCAGGCATCTCTCCCTAATCTCAGTCTGATTGATCCTCCTTATAATTCAGGGGTAAGTATACAATAAATCAGACAGATCCTTTATTTCTAAATATTGCCAGACATTGAAAGGGGATTAATCTTTGCAGAGCCCAAAGAATGAAAAATTGCTAATAACTAAAATATTACTTGGTTTATTTCTCTTATTCCTGTTATTTGCTGGGTTTAGGGTCTGATTTAAATCTTCTGACTGAGAAAGATCCCCTTTAAAGAGCTTCTGTGATTTTATTTTTTTCCCCCTATTAGTTGGGCATATAAAAATCTGTATCTTGAAAGTTTTTTCTACTATTCTGGGGAGTGAAAAGTTTTGCTTTGACTGTTCTTTGCAAAACATACTATTCTTCTTTGTACTTATCGACTTTGCAGAGAAAGTAGCTTTTTAACTTCGGAAGCTGAAGGTTATGGCCTTTCAGGGTTTTTTTGTGTTCTGTTTTAAACTCATTTTAACCAAGATATCTCAGTATGTCAAGTCATCAAATCCTGTTGTATGCAGTATTCTTTATATTTGGGTTAGGTCTGATATTGTAATAGTATGACCTCAATTACAGTCTTTAGCCTTGCTAAATGAATTTCACACTATTGCTGTCATGTATTCAGTAAATATGTATGTATAAAGCTTACATACAAGACACCAGAGATGCAATTTGTCTTTACTAACAAAGCCACAGCAGCTTTGTTTTCCAGACTACTAATGGGAAGGAGTTTGCATTGACTTTCCATATTATGATAATATTGCTACAATTTCCTTTCTAATTCAGTGAAAGATCCTCTCTCCTGCTCTATAAGAAACAAAATTTACATCTTCAGAGTTTTTTTGATTTGTAAAATCCCTATTTTAGGGATTAAGCTTTTCTTTGCTGTTTATGGCAAATTGGTAATTTTTTTCTGAGGGCAAGTGTTTTAGGGTTGTTTTTTGTTTATGATTTTGGTAGGGGTTTTTTACTTGCTATTTTGTAATTCTGATTAACCAATAGATGTGAATTAAAAAACGTAATCCTTTTTTTGAGGAAGAAAAATAATGTTTTGTTATATTTTTGATCACATGATTATTAACTCTTGAAGGAAAGAGGGAAAATACACCTTTTTCTTCATTTTAGATCCAGAATATGAACAAAGGAAAACCACAAAATGGACAAGGTCTTATTCTAGGTAAGAGCATTTTATCTGAGTTTTGATAATCTTGGAGCCAAATGATGCATTTCACTGTATCAGAAGAACGGTTGTTTGATACTTGTGTTTATGTCTAATCCAGTTGATATCACCAGGAGCACAGAGTATTTGGTACCTCTGAAAACTGAGCTTTGCCTTATTGTCTGCTCTTGTATTTGCTTTGCTTGTGCCACCAGACTTCAAAACTTCAGTAAAATTGTTTTGGGCTTCCACTGTCACAATGTTTTAACACAATAAATAGCTTATTAATAAAATCATGGAATAGGTTGACTAGCCAGCTCTGGAAGGCCATGTAGTACAGCTGTGTCCATTAAGTGTTGAGTAGGAAGTTTTTTTGTCAGTTCAGTGGTGAGCTCTCCACCAGGCCAGCCAGGAAGTTGTCCAGTGAATACCAGGTTCTTACCAAGTGTGTTGTGTTCTTTCTGGAAACCCAAAATAATTCTCAGATACGGTGATTTTGAACAGAGTGGTTGGCTGAATTCTCTTAGTGTAGGAGCAGTTGGTTGTTTAATCTAGTCACAAGCAATGTAGAATGCAATCTAAATAACATTTTAGAGGTTAATTTTTTTTTTTAACTTCAGTAGCATACATAGAAACTTAAGAGGTCTAGATGAGTGAGAACTTGGCTGAACTAGATAGGTTCCTCTTTAACTGATTTGGTGCCAAAGAAATGTCACTGGTACGTACATGCTAAGATTACTTCTTTGTGTTTTAACTGCAACAGAACCAGTCCACATGTCCATTCAGGAATCGGGACCAGCGTCACATAAGGTATGTGCTTGTGCATACGTATGCATATAAATATAACAAAGAAAACTAAGGTAAATACCTTAATGTTTTTGTGTTTCATTTTGATATTTCCTTTAATTGCGTGAAAACAGAAGGATGTGTACATCCATATCCTCCTCAGCCATAAACAGGTTATATATTCTGCAAAAGCAGTTCATAGTTTTAATATAAAATGGAAGCAGCAGTGTGCAAAATACATGGAGATATGATGCACGCACAGAACTTGCACATTTATTGGTGGAGGCGAAGTCAAAATCTGTTGGAAGTCAGACCACTTACCATCTGCATTGGAAATGGAAGGGCTTCTTTGCATGCAGTAAATTTTGTTCTTTATTCGCTCCCCATCCCTTGCTCTCCAGGTAGAAGACAGACATGCTTTGAGTATTAACGATAAGAATGGACTATTGCTGTTTTCACTAGCTCTCCTGTAGGCCAGGAGCCAGGGAGTTACCTATAGCAAATTGATAGTAGTCTTTTTAAAGGGGAGAGGAATTGTGATAGTCATTACAGATTATATAGGAACAAGGAGGTTGTTCCACTAAATAAAGAAATAAATGCGGTTCTGATGAGCAATGCCTGTTTGCATACCTGAAGAAAACAAAAATTCTCTACATTTATTGTGTTGACAATATGAAGCTTATAGCTCCTAACATCTCAATAGAAGTTACACTTAAGGAAATTAATTTGGAAGTACTATAGAAGGATCATTGCTGTCATAGTCCAGGTCTTTATAAAGCCCCTCCTCCTATACAGGTTTGTGACTTTTTTGTTTAATTTTTGTTTGTTTGGGTTGGTTTTTTTTTTTTACTTTTGAGGATCTGTCCAGAGTTAAGGTTCAGTCTCAAACTTGTTTCTCTCATTGCTGGTACAGTCTTAGTCTTTGTTTAAGGATAATCATGGTAGTAAGGTTACATAACACAAGGATGCAAAAAATTATAAGCCTGTACTAGAAATAGGTGGAAAAAAAATGATTAGTCCATGTCTCATGATTTTTTGTTTTTGTTGTAGATAAGACATGCTACATCCCAGTAGATAGGTTTCTGCTAGCCACTCTATGGAAAAACAACAGAATGTAATTAAATAGATCTGAGGTGGTTAAATTTGAGAAAGGAATCACATCTGTAAGTTGAGAAAGTGGCATGTTAACTTAGTATTTGTCCCTCGTGTTCCTCAGGTGTTTGATGATCAGTACAGAATGCAAAGTCGACCTTTAGGAATATGCCTGATAATAGACTGCATTGGCAATGACACAGGTAAGTCTCTGGAATTCGAAGTTCCTTATCTTGTTAATCTTGGATAATTAAAACAATTTAGTGTAAAGAATATGATGTACATTCACCAGCCAGGCTAGGGTAATACTGCCCTAGTCAGTCCTGCCAATTCTAATAAGTTTTCTAAAGCAGAGTTGGAGGGCCCAACCTGAGGTTAAAGCCAACTGTCGTAACTATTGCAAACAGTGTTTGTTTGTTTGCACATAATCTCTGAATGAAAGAACTTACAAAGGGATAGACTGAATTTTGGGAGGGAAAAAAAGGGATCTTCGGAGACCAACGGAATAGTTAAGCTACTGTCATACAACAGATTATTGGTAAAGATAGTATTTCCCAACAGTTAACAAAACCGAAACCAAAGCTGTTGCAGATTTGAAATGTGGATATATTGGATACCAGAGATTTTGAATAGCTGAAGGCATGTGGTCCTTTATTAATAATGCACCTAGACTTCTGTTACATCTTGCACAGTTTAACTGAAACCATCACCATAGCTTTATAGGGAAAGGAATTCTTCTTCCTTCCATATTGGTTTAGTTAAAAAAAAACCAACCCAAACTAAAAAACAACCAACCAGCCAAAAAAAAAAAACCCACCCCAAAATCCAACACAGTTTGCACATAGAATTCAAGGTAGTCAGTGCCACGGTTAAAATGTGGGATTTTCCTGATAGCCTTTGTAGAATCTGAAAATTAGGTTCTTGCAGAAGCAAAAAAACCCACCACTCTCTAATCACTGGAACATATGAGGCTAAAAATAAAAATGAAGAGAGTAGTTGCAGTCAGTTCTGTAATAGGCTAGGAGATGTAGGGGAAGAAGGCGGTTTGTGGGCATATCTTTCATCTTTTGCATAACTAATGGTCCAGCAGATGGACCAACTTAGAGTTATTGATGTAGTTGTTGAAGAGCAGTGGATGCAGAGTCCTCTGTAAAAAAAGAGTACTTTTTTACAAAAAGAAAAATTTTGATGTTCGTTTCACAATAGTATTTTAGGTAAACGATATAAAATTATAAGACATTTAGTTTGCCATTAGGGTAACAGGAACTAGAACTGAAAAATAATTCTGCCATGCATGGAGAAGAGTGACAAGGAAGGCACTTGACACAGTTACATGCAACTGGGAAGCATCCTTGGGATCTCATTTTGGTCTGTCCTACGAAGTTCATCAATGACGTCTGGCCTAAGGAAAATAACTTTAAAAAAAAAAAAAAAAACCACCACAAAAAACCCACACCCCAACAACAAGGATGCAGTTGCTGGATGTAGAGATTAAATTGTTCAATCTAAAGCACTTTTTCGCTTCTATTTTGTGGGGGGGGGAGAATGCTGACTTTGCCCCAAGAGGAAAACAAAACAAAGACAGCCTGCCAAGGACTGAAAGACTGACTCTTGGGATCAAGCATTCTGCTCTGTTCTGTTGTCTGCTTTGCTTTCCTGTTCTTACGTTTTTTCATGGTAGCTTTAGAGAACAAACGACCCTTTTAATCCAAGAAACTTACTATGCAGCCTTAATCTGGAAGGTAGCATGATTATCTGCTCCAGTACCAATATAATTACTTGGAGTTCTGTTTCTTAAAAGCAAATGCAAAAAGGATTGCTAGAGAAATTTCAGTGTGGAGATCTAAAGAAAACATGAGGTGTGAAAATAGCGTTCTTTACAAAAAAACCCCACCCACTTAAAATTTCATTGTCTCTAATGGGATATGAGCATGTGCTGATCTGATTTCTTGAACAAGAGTGTTTTGCTGTGCCAGATCTGAGCTTTTTAAATGAAACAGTAAATATAAAAGCAGGTAAGGCACATACAGTGGAGAAAATGGGAAGTAAAGAAGGAACTGCTATGTCAGCTCATAGTCAGAGATACATAAATTTTGACCTACTCTTCCTTAGAAGGCAGAGGTCATTTGCACAGGCAATATGCTGTGCAGGCCCCTTTCTCATAGTAACTGCTACTAAATACAAAGATAAGCACAAAAGAAAAAAAGAAATCAATGCATGTGGTCTTCATGACCTCATATAGTCATTTTAGTACTTGTTCAAGAACAGAAAGTGTAAATGTGATAGAGGAAGTCTGCTGACTAGAAAGGACAAAAATAGAATCATAGAATCTTTGGGTTGGAAGGGACCTTTAAAGGCCATCTAGTCCAACCCCCTTGCAGTAAACAGGAACATCATCAACTAGATCAGGTAGCTCAGAGCCTCATCCAACCTGACCTTCTATGTTTCCAGGGATGGGACATCTACCACCTCTCTGGGCAACCTGTTCTAGTGTTTCACCACCTTCATAATGAAAAATTTCTTCCTTATATCTAGTCTAAATCTACCCTCTTTTAGTTTAAAACCATTACCCCTTGTTCTATTGCAACAGGCCCTGCTGAACAGTCTGTCCCCATCTTTCTTATAGGCCCCCTAAAATAGATTACGTGTTTAGCATCTGGCATGTCAGATACACCTGCAGATCATGGCTGTGATGCTGTTGTGCCAAAACCAACCAAAGCAAGTCTTAGTGTGCCTCAGTCTTAATGCATGTCTGCATTGGATGCGGAAGCAATTACATCATGTATATTTCTTAGATGTTTAATGTCACCAGTGCATTATCAGCATTTTAACATGATAGAAAGCAAGACTTTCACTGAAATACATTACTGTGCTAGTGAGATTCAGGAAAGGCAGGAAATACAGCATTGTTTAAAGGAGTTTATTAGAAAGGCATTCATTACTCTATAGAGTTGTTGTGCCACGCTACTTCTGAAGTCTGAAAATACCAAAGAGAAGATGGCAGGGAGAACATTAGGGTTTGTATCTGTGGCGTGCATTAGAGTCTGTAGCTATCTCAAGATTTACTCTGAGGAAGATGAACAAATAATAGATACTGTAGGATCAAGGATTACAACAATTGAAAATGACCAGTGTAAACAATGTGGATTCATCAGATGCTGCTAAAATTCAAACTGAAATGCACCTTGCTGTTTTGTAAATAGTCTCGCTGTTTTGGCAACAGCTGCTTTTGACTTTTCCATTTGGAAGCCAATCCTTACCATTGTAAACAATCAAGAGGAGAAAAGGGTAATTTTTTATGTAGAGTGGAAATGCTCTAAAGTCAGTGGAGGTTTTGTTGGGAGATGATTACTGTTGAAGAAACAGATGTTTTCTGATCTCAGGTTGCAGCATATAATGCTGTGTTTTGTCTTGCCTGAAAGTAAAATTGCTATATCCAAAGCTTACCATGTATAATTTATGATTCATTATTAACTAAGGTATCAGCTCTAAGTTTGGGTTTAATTTTTTTTAATGGTGACACTTAGAGCGTGTGTATGGTCTAAGATGATGACGTTTTGTATCTTTGCGTGTATGTGTACGTGCCACTGAGATAAGTAAAGTCAGTGGAGGTTTTGTTGGGAGATGATTACTGTTGAAGAAACAGATGTTTTCTGATCTCAGGTTGCAGCATATAATGCTGTGTTTTGTCTTGCCTGAAAGTAAAATTGCTATATCCAAAGCTTACCATGTATAATTTATGATTCATTATTAACTAAGGTATCAGCTCTAAGTTTGGGTTTAATTTTTTTTAATGGTGACACTTAGAGCGTGTGTATGGTCTAAGATGATGACAAGTTTTGTATCTTTGCATGTATGTGTACGTGCCACCGAGATAAGTAAATTATAGGAAAAGAGCACTCGTTGCTCAAACTGTCGTTTTGCTTATGTACTGCTGCCCTCTAATGGACGAAGTGCTTCATCGAGTATGTAACTTGCTAAACGATATTGATACTGAGTCTTCCACCTGAATTTGGAGAGCAGGTTTTATTGGCTGAAATAGAGAGGATTTTCCTTTCCATTTCCAATTAAAAGTCTGTAAAGTTTAATTTAATCAAACCAACACAACTGGAATGAAACTCTATAGTTCCTGTTTACCACCTTGCTATACTATAGACTTTGTATCAGCCCTGTATTTTTGCTGAGTCCTTGGAACTTGGGATGCTGGTTCTAAACAAAAGCACGCAAGTGTGTGGAATTTGGAACAGATCGTGTTCCAAGAAACAGTGTCTTTGCTATCATGAAGTACATAACTCAGAGACAACATGCATATAGCAGTATAAGTATGTAATGTACTGTGATGAACATGAAGTATGCCTGATTTTTTTAATTACTGTCTTATTTCCAATAGTGAAATACTGTAAATACTGTAATTCGAGATAGCTGAGATTGAGCCTTGATGTGCTGTGATTTAATTACATCTTGCTTTTTTCAGATATGTTGGAAGAGACCTTCAGAGGCTTAGGCTATGATGTTTGTTGTCACAGATATTTAAATATGAACACCATGAATCAAACATTGCTTGAAGTTGCAAGGTTGCAGAAGCACAGAAATTGTGACAGCTTCATTTGTATATTGATCAGCCGTGGCAGCCCTCAGAGCATCTTCTGTACAGACCATACCTTTTCTGGATTCCCTTTGGAACAAATAAAGAAATACTTCACAGCAGACTCATGTCCTGGACTCCTAGGAAAACCAAAGCTTTTTTTTATTCAGAGCTACATTGTGCCAGAAAATGAGAATGAATGTACTAGTCTGTTGGAAGTAGATGGGAATGATGAGAAAATCACCGGTAATGCAAATAACCCTTGGAAAGTCACTATCCCCCAAGTAGCAGACATCTTTTGGAGTCAGTGCAAAGTGGATGTGTCTACACTAGAAAAATCTCCAAGTTCATCCTCCTATTATCTGCGTTGTCTGACTGAGCTACTCCGCAATCCTTATAAAAGGTAAATTTAAAAAAGAGGAAAAAATTACCCTTTTCCTATGATAGCCTGCTGTCCTAGAGAAAGAGAAACCTTAAGTTTCATCCCATCTGGTCCTGAAAAGTGTCTTCATGCTGTGCCATAGGTTAAAAGACAAGTATACCTGATCCTGGAACGATGGCACAGGAAGGTAGCCTAAAGTAGGAGTGAAGTTTCTAATTCTGGAGAGTAAAACTAAAGTGTGTCATGGCACTGGGGCTTGCAGAGAGGGGAAGTAATGTAGTGGGTAGTGTATGTCAGTGCTTTAGACAAGACTGGAGATCTTCCTTCTCCAAGTTACAAGGCATACACCAGGCTTCAGTCAAATTGAGGAAGGGCTCTGCTTGCAAAGATAAAATCAGTGCCTAAGTTCAGAGAAAAGGCAGTTGAGAGGGAAGGATTTTGTCATTTCTTTACATCTAATTAACCCTCCACTTGGGGAGCCACTAGATTGCCAATTTGTAATCTTGAATTTAAACTATCAGAAAACTTTAGTTTATCTAAAGAGATTATCAAAAGAATCTGAGCAAAAATCAGATATCTTTGGATATATAACTTGCCAACAAAGGTTTTCTTTGCACAACTGATTTACCCCAGAGCTAGCAACTGTTTTTCAAGGTAGTTGTGTGGCTAACATTTAGTACCTTTTTACAAACCCTAAAACTTTGTAGTGAAATCACAGATCATCATGTTGGCATAACCAGTAACACAGCAGTGATTTGGGTTATAACAGATTGTCTCAAAAATGCATATTCAGCCTTGGATATTAGAGGTGTAACCTCTGCAATAACGACTGAAATTTGCAACTTTCTCCTTTTTGAGTCTAAAGTTGTCTTCTCTCTTGTGGATTCTTAAATGGTGTGTTGCTTCATTCTCTAATAGAAAGCTTTTACTTTTATTGCTGCAGGAAACTCTCTATATTAGATATCCATACGGAACTGAACAGAAGAGTCTATGAATGGAATAAGACCACTGACCCAAGCCAACAATACTCACTTCTGCTCCAGCACACACTGAGGAAGAAACTTTTTCTTTCTCCAACTTAGCAGCTGTTGGAAAGGACATGTCTGAAGTGGCTAATGAGAAACACTTACTATGATCAGTTTCACACATACTTTTACTTTATGCATTGTTATTGCAGGTATATCTAAAGTGCCTATTGCTTCCAAACCCAGAGATTTAGAGGCATTTTCGTGTGTTCAAGGCACCAGATTTTATATTTTAATACAAAAGGCTCTAAAAGCTTGGATGAGAATGGAAGCATCGTATAGCACTGCAACAGATCTTACAACCACATACAACAGGTAAACAGGGTGGAAGGAGCTCTAAACTGTATAGCTGTTGGGCTTTTCCAGGGCTTTGTGGTTTTATTGTTTCATTGGCTGCTTTTAGCATACCTATTAACAGCGCGCTGATCGAGGTTCTTCTGTTGATGCTTAAAACAAATACAAGCCACAGCAAACCACTGAAATTAATGGGGTACTTTCCCCAGCACCTAATAATGGAAAATGTGTCAGGAAAGAATGCCCTACCCAGCAATGCCAGTTCTTTATTAACAAGTTCTGTCTTGCATTCCTCCACAGACTAGCAAAACAGGAGGAGGAGAGAGAGGGTCTTCTAAATAATTTGGATTCCCTCTGCCTGCTGCATTAGAGGTTGTGATTCACCCAGAACCCTGTATCATCAGTATTGTCCACAGCACACAAGGTCTATATGTTAATAAATGAGACAGTCTGCCATGTTTTGGGCTGTTTTCTGCCGAAGCAAAAATGAGTCTACGTGTGGCAGGGCTTTACAGTAATCTACCATACAGTTAAAAAAATGTGGGATTTTGGCAGATGTTTTGTAGAAGCTGAAACATGATTCACACTTGTACCAGGCATAGTTCTAGAAGTACACTTAGTCATATTTGAACCTAAATATCATGCAGCAGCCACTGGCTCTTAAAGAGTGAATTAAATTAAACACCCCACCATCACTGCTTTTGCTTATGAAAAAGGGTATGTCTATTAATGGATTATTTTTTTTTTCAAGTTGCCCTTGTTCTTCTGAAAAAAGACATGAGTGAAAATTGTCCTAAATACAGAACTTTTTCTCCAGTAGCAGATGCCTAACATGAAGAATTCAGTTAACCTGCAACAGTGTAACTTGGATGAGTTGTATTGAAATTTGTCACTGAACTTACAGCATTCTCTTCCCTCCTAAAGTAGGCCACTTTCAAACTTTCCATACTTCTAATACACTCCACTGGCCAGGAAAGAAATTCAAGGCCTTGGTGTGCCTTGCTTGGTTTCTGGTGTAGTTACACCATACATCCTTCTGGCATGTGTTTCATGCAAGCAGAAAGGAAAGGGGTTTATGCTAGTACAGGTTGTTGTGCTAATTCCTTGAGCAAATACACTGCAAAAAGGTTTTTTTGCTACTGTAGCTGCATTTGATCTGAGCAAAAAGCAGGTGTGCTTGCATATATAACTTCACCAACAATGCTTTTCATTGTAGGCCGAGTCTAACAGGGAGCTAGCCTATTGATACTATACACTGTATACTATCAGTATACATTAGTATATTGATAATAAATAGGAGGGCTTGGCCAGTAAATTTGCTCTGGTAGCAGTGACTTTTTTATTCCTCAGTGTTATGTTGTACTACTTAAGTGTTGACTTGAGATAATGTTTATTAACTTTTTTTAAACCAGGCTTCTTAAGTTTCATTCAGAAAAAAACATACAAGTTTTGAAGTAGATTCTATAACTGAAAGTAGAAATCGCTTTCATTTGGCAAAGATGAGATTTTGAAGTCTAAAAAGAGCTCAGGAGTCCTTCCTTGTTACATGATGTAGACCCAGACTCTTCCTGGCTTAAGAGGTTCCTAAACTGCTGATTGATGAGGATTGTTAAGACTATATCAAGAGTAGAAACCCACTGAACAAGTTTTGCCTTATAGTCTGTATCCATATAAAATGTTAAGATTAAAATATATATTTATTTATATTAATATATCTTTTTAATATATAAAGTACATTTTATATCAGCATGATTAAATCTTCACTCGTTATCTTTTTTTACTTTTGTATTCAGTTTTATTTGCATGTTATCTCTAGAGTTACATACACAGTTGTGATGAGAAGAAATTTTTGCATAATTTAGAAAAATAATTCACCTGTATTGCACACCTATGCATTCCATACATACTCTTTCCACTTCATAAGCTATAGTGTCATCTTTAAAAAAAGTATATGGAAACTTCTTAATAGCTTTGAATTGGGAAATGCAACCCAAAATTTTATGTTAAACTCTGGATACATGTGTTATTTGTGTTACTGTAATTTTATGTAGGCACAAGCATAGGAGAAAAATAGAAGATAATATTTTGCAAAATTCAGACATTCTCTAGAAGCTTGTCTGAGCATTAAAGTAAAAATACTAAAATCAATTTAATGATATTGTATATGTGGAAATAAATGCATCATAGTGGGCAGGGAGAGGGGTCAGGTCTACCTTTCAGTTTACTGTTTTCTTGAAAGGGCCTATTGAACTGGTCCTGTTCTTAAACTAGTGCCATATTGCTTCTGGCTATAAAAATACGTTGTGTCTTAAAGTTACATTCATACCTATTGCACACAGTCAAGTAGAGAACTTAGTGCATTGCATCAACGGAAGGGTCTGGATTATATGTGATAGGTAATAAAAATAGCATTCATTTCTAACCCTGAATATTTAATAACTGTCTTAAAATAAAGCACGAATGTAATTTTGAAACCCTACCTTGCTCATGTTTCATGGAGTAAGAGAAAGATTCTAAAATGACAGATTCGGGATCTTGGAAGTTATTTCCTGTAGTGACTGGTAAATGAAATAAATATTGAAACAAATACATTTTCTGTGGCTGTAGAAATCAGATGTGATTCCTAGTTACCATATGTATCTATGTGATGTTAATAAATGCAATTTCTGTCACAAACTAACTTCACTTTTTCCCCATTTCCCTTACTAGCTTTTGCATGTGATGAGTACTTCTGATGCCTTATAGACAACCAAAAGCAGGGAGAATGGAACCCAGAGGAGGCAGAGAGATGAGGGAAAGAAATACGGAAATTTCAAGCAGGAGCAAGAAGGGGAATGGTAGGGAGAACCGAGAGAAGAACAAATAGGGAAAAGAAGATTTGGAGGAGAAATACAACATCAATATTGGAAGGAGAAGAAACAGGAGAAAAGGGAGAAAGGAAGTAAGAATAATAGTGGCTATCCTTACAGGATCTAACGTGGTGGGTTTTTGTGGGTTGATTGGTTTGGGTTTTTTTTGAGTGATGCTAAATACAACTATTTACTTAAAATATTAGCAATAGAATGTATCCTGTTTGATAGTTTTGTGACAATGTAGGTTTGGGCATTATGAAGTGTGCATGTTTTTCACCTTAGTGCATGACACAGTAAGTAAAGTCCGTGTCCCCTTCCTTAAGAAATGATGAAGAAACACTGTTCTGAAAACTGTAGAGGCTCCTGTAAATAAACCTTGCCGTAAAAAAGGGAGTCTCTTTGTGTCTGGCTGCTTGGGTCCGAAGTGATCACAGCCCTATAATGACCAAAGAATTTTGTGGACATGTCATGTATTGTGCAACATTCATGGATGTCAGATGCTGATTTTCTACACTGATGTCTTGACCCTCAGTAGATTCTTAAACTATAGCAGTACTCATTCTGTAATCATTCATCTAAGCAGTTTTATTGCCTTGACACCTCTTCCAAGACTCGTGTTTGGGTAGGTTGATTCCCTCTATTCATTGCAGAGTGAAAAGTAGCACTGAAGTCAGTATTTATTCATGTGCAGGAATATTGTGATGCCAGTTGTCTGTCACTTCTCCCACAGCTTTTTGTGTCCCTCCGTACACGTGATAGGAACTGTCTGTTCTTGCTGTAGTGTGCATCTAAAATTTGAGTCTGGAAAGTGACTGGCTGCAGGGTGTGGGTTGCATCAAGTTGTACATGTATTGCAGCTAGAGTGGTTGGCTGATACCAAACTTCCATTCAGTAGTCAAAAGAAAAGGGGGAAAATTATTAATTCTGGATACATCATGAGTTTAGGGTGTTAGCACAGGAACATAAAAAGTGATGTGCTGGTGAAATTTTGTGGTCACAGACTGTCAAAATGTCTAGTTTTCAGAACCTGCTGTTGAACAAGATAAAGCAAGCCACTCCCTTCTGATAACCGAAGTAGAAATTTTTGTACTTCTGTGTGTGCTGTATATATGGAAGAGGGAAAAGAGAATTGGCAGAATATAGATGATTCCTATCAGTGGCTCAGAAGATGTACCCATGAGGCAGGAGATTCTGTGGTGTTTTGCACCAGACTTAAGTTGCACGATTTTTCTCAGCCAGCTACATTGACATGACTAAGCCATAAATCCAGTTTACTTTGTACTGTTATATACTTGGGTCTTAGAATTGTTGCCAACTCATTATCCAGAAAAGAAGTTATGTTCAAGACGAAGTGATGGTGATAACAGTTGTAGGTGGAGCATGCTGTATGTCTGAAGTAACAGTGACTCCTGTTAGAGATACCTGAGTCAGAGAAGCTTATGGCAGTTTCTGAGAATTCTTTTCAGATATCCAGAGCTTTACATTTCTGACATCAGGATGATGTTGCTGAGAAGAAGCTGCCATCTGTGTGGATGATCTGCTGTGTATCTGACTAAGTTCCATTTAACCTGTATCTCCTGTACTGAATTATTTGACAGCTTTTCTGTGGCTGTTCTGGAGAATGTCCTTTTCAGCTTCTGTATTAGAATCAATAAGACATGGCAAGTCTTTCAGGAATGCTGATTTTGTGGATTGTGCCTTTCTGTATATGCCGTATTTAAAATTTATGTTACTCTGAGTATATTTTCAGTGTTTTGTAGAAACATCATAAGAAATGTGATTTGAATCGGTGCCAATACTAAAATTGCATCATGATTTAGCAAAATTGGTGCTGTTACTACTAAATTACTATTAGTGCTAAATTATAAATGCTGGGTTTCAAGCTGATTTTCTGAAGAAAGTCAGACTGATTGTCCCCATCTCCATCTAGACCATAGATTAACTTCTGAAATTCTTGGTTGACTCACCTTGTAGACCTCTATGACTTGTTAAATTTGGCTGTGAAGTTCTGTAGCTCTATAGAAATGAGCTGACAGTGAGCCTTTTAGTTTCGAGGGCAATCTCGGCCATGGTTTGTGTGTTGGAGACAGCAGCTCTTCGGCATGAGCGAGGAGACTCTTCCCCTTCTGGCTCCACTGACCCGAGGGTTCAGGGGGATACGGCTGTTACCGGAGCGGCTGGAAGCCTCGAGGAACCTGCCCTGGGCAGGGCCTACTCACCTTCCTCCTCCCCTTGCTCCAGCGGGGGTGTGGAGTGGGCGGACCCGCATAAAAATGGCACTGAAGCCCTCTCCCACAGGCATGGCTCTCGAGCTTCTTGTCAGTGGGGAGAAAAAAAAAAAAAAAAATCTGCCAAAAATGTTTGGGGCTTTTTAGCGATATAGCCTGCTTTAAAAGGACTTGCCAGCAAAAGCGGAATGCGTTACTGGTCACTTCTTGTATTCCGTCCTGGAAGCGTCGTCGGTTGCTTTTTTTCTCACTATGTAGCGAAGTTCCGCGCCCGGGGGGACGGGTAGG
>NW_010539693.1:8924-11142 GCF_000687285.1 Phaethon lepturus | reverse complement strand
TTCTACCTTATGCATACTTGTCTTACAATCATTGGCTTAGCTCTAAAGATTACATTATCATACTCCTCCTACTTGCGGTTACTGCTATGTGGTCCGGGTTCCATCCTGTTTTCCTTACTTCTTCTTAGCTGTTTATCACAGCTTCTTCTCCTCAAGGCCAAGCCCTGCAGGTGTCCAGCTGTTTACCAGCTTCTCAGTGCCACAGCTCCTTCTCCTTAAGGTTGAGCTGTGCAGAATGATCCCAACATCAGCCCATCGATCCAGCCTGTCCAGACCCCTCTTATTAGCATGCATGCTCCTAGAAAGTGTTGGGGGTAATTTGCATAGTCCCTCAATTGATTCAGTGGTCGTGATCTCCCCCTGCCACCTTTACCTTTACCGTAGTTACTGAGGATTTAGCTGACTTCATGCCAGTGACATTCTTCCACCCTTGTTATCTTCCTTGTGGCAAGATGTTTCCTTTTCACTTCCTTCTCTGGAGGTTGGTGATTAGTAAAGGCATGCGACTTTATACAAAGTAATCAGGCCTAAATTAAACAGTGTCACTATAACCTAGGCATTAACCCAAACATATGGTTTTACTCAGTCTACAGCTCTACCAGTCCGTTCTCGAAATGGAAGGGAATCTGAAGGGGCTGTGGGAGGGGCTGCTCTTGCCAATGTAAGGGAAGGGAGTGAAACTTTTAGTCCCACTGCTCGCTGAACAAGTTGTCAAGGTCCTGTTATCCAGGCACCCCTTTGACAAGCTGTGAGGACAGATGAAAAAGTGGGGTGCTGAAACAGAAGAACCTATCTAAAATATATGAAATTAGACAAGGGCCTGATGATACCCTGCCAGCATTCTATGAGCATTCTACGAGAGGCAGCATATAAATGGACAGATTTTGATCCAGATGATAAAAGTAATAGGAAACTGTTTAATGGATGGTTTATGGCACAGTCGCCAGTCATAAAAAAGAAATTAAATAAGACTGGAGGAGCAAAAGGGAAACCCATTACGGAATTAATAGAAATAGCTTACAAAGTCTATAATAATAGGGAAGATTGGGAAAAGAAAGAACAACAGTTGCGCCAAAACACAAACATCCATGCTGGCAGTGCCACTTGCCAGTGCTTTAGTGAATAATGGTGTGGGTATTAGGGGCAGAGGTAGGGGGAGAGGTAGGGGAATGGGGCGAGGAAGTAGTCAAGGAAGAGTCCCTGGGAGAGCAATTCCAAGACCACTGATTCAAAAAAGTTAAAGAAATTTAAACTCAATAACATCAAAGTGTCATTAAGCAGACATCTTTATTGCAGCGCTGGACGCATAGGGGATATGTCCTCCTAACATGCGTGCGCTGAAACAAAAGTTCATCCTTTATATACCTTAAAGACATGAATATTCACACATTTTCCAAGAAATCACCGCCTCCTTGCTTATCTACTACATTTACATAATGCTGGCATTGCAAAACTACACTACGCATGCGTGGGGGTCTCGGGTGGTCGTCGGTGGTCTTTTGGGGAGTTAGCCCCCTACTCCTTTTTCCCTTTTATGGTCACAGGTCTCTGGAGGATAATTTCTTCTCCTTGGATGTTTGCCCCTTCTGTTGTCCAGCCAAGCATGTCTCTACACTCAAGGTTAAGATATCTTCTCTGTTCTCTTTAATCTCTCAGTCCTTGCTCTTAACTCTTGTTTTAATTTTCATGAGGCCTGCTTTCCTTGTGATTAACTGTTTACACATAATTAAAATGTTAGCATTGAGGCAATTGCAGCCTAAGGACTATGAGAACAGGCCGTTAAACATAATCACATAGTTATTAGGCTAAAGAAATCTATATAAAAGTTAAACTGATCATCCTTTAGTGAATAATGGTGTGGGTATTAGGGGCAGAGGTAGGGGGAGAGGTAGGGGAATGGGGCGAGGAAGTAGTCAAGGAAGAGTCCCTGGGAGAGCAATTCCAAGACCACTGATTCAAAAAAGTTAAAGAAATTTAAACTCAATAACATCAAAGTGTCATTAAGCAGACATCTTTATTGCAGCGCTGGACGCATAGGGGATATGTCCTCCTAACATGCGTGCGCTGAAACAAAAGTTCATCCTTTATATACCTTAAAGACATGAATATTCACACATTTTCCAAGAAATCACCGCCTCCTTGCTTATCTACTACATTTACATAATGCTGGCATTGCAAAACTACACTACGCATGCGTGGGGGTCTCGGGTGGTCGCCG
>NW_010539693.1:3206-8755 GCF_000687285.1 Phaethon lepturus | reverse complement strand
CTCAAGGTTAAGATATCTTCTCTGTTCTCTTTAATCTCTCAGTCCTTGCTCTTAACTCTTGTTTTAATTTTCATGAGGCCTGCTTTCCTTGTGATTAACTGTTTACACATAATTAAAATGTTAGCATTGAGGCAATTGCAGCCTAAGGACTATGAGAACAGGCCGTTAAACATAATCACATAGTTATTAGGCTAAAGAAATCTATATAAAAGTTAAACTGATCATCTAATCAATAATCTTCCAAAAAGTATATATATATTGCGAAATTGACCTTATAATTGTTTTAGATCCTTGTTTCACCACCTTTAGGACCTAATCAGTGTGCTATTTGTAAACAAGAGGGACATTGGAAAAATGAATGCCCTATTGTGAAGGGTGAAGCAACTCGTTCTGTCTTGACAAGCTGTAAGGGACCTTTAAACTGACAGTCCCCATTGTTGGGGCAATGGGAAAGCAGATGACCAGGCCTTTCTTAAAACCAAGGGAATGTGTGATTGGCAGTACTAAATTAACCCATGAGTTTCTTTATATGCCGGAGTGCCCATTGCCACTGCTAGGACAAGACTTTGTAAACTTTGCGCACAACTAACCTACTCTGAGAATTCAGTTAAGATGCATATTCCACCAGAGGGGGCATGGAAAGCACAGATATGCCTGCTGACGAATTTACAGGATCGGAATAAGCAAGAGGACAGTGACAATAAAACCAGCAACGTTATGGATGCAGTAATCCGTCTGGTTTGGGCCACAAAGAAACCAGGAAGAGCGAGAAACTGAACAGTCTCAGATGCTGTCTGCCTCCAAATGGGAAAACCCAACAACGGGGAGGAAATCGCAGTTATGCTCGACCATGAAACTGTCACCGAAATCGGGAATAAACCTCGTAACACCAATGTAGTGTTAAAAGGCAGGCATTCTTTATTCACGGCGCCGGGAACACGGGGAATAGTTTTCCCAAATCGTGTTTGTTCAATCAGTCTAAGAAACATACTTTTATAGATACACAAATACATATTCATTATCCCCTATACAATGATTGGTTAAAAATTCTTCGCCTAACATGTAAGTGACTACGCATGCTCACTATAACTTTCTAAGATTTTACTTCCTTGATCTTTTGGGTCGGAGGGTTTCTTGAGTGGGTGGTCTCTGAGTCGGTGGTCACGATCTCCCCCTGCCGGAATTACCTTTCCCTCTAAGTTCATTTAAACTTGGCAACACTAAATAGACCTTCATGGGCTGTCGGTCCAATAAGTAATTATTCATTCTACAGTCTTTTGTTTCAAGGCAACAAAATTACATTTCATTGAACCATTGTCTAAGTAGAACTGACCAAGTTGTTCCTTCTTCCTAGCTACTCATTATTAAAACAAAACATAGTACTATGATCACAATGTTACACCTTAATTCCTTGATAATTAAATCAAGATGGAAAGGGTTAAATGGGCTCTTGAGCAGCATTGCTGGTGCATAACCTGTTCCTATAGTTACATCTTTACAACTTATTACTAACCTATTTTCTAGTTATTGTTTGATTCCCCCATCACCTTGGTTACATTACCGCAAGGATTCAGGAATAGTCCTACACTATTTGGTAACATATTAGCAAAAGAACCGGAAGAATGGCAAGGTAACCAACAGAACATTACATTGTTACAATATGTAGATGATAACCTAATTGGGGCAGACTATAAAGATGATTGTCTGAAAGCTACTATTGAACTATTGAACTTTCTGGGTTTAGCTAGATATCAGGTGTCTAAGAAAAAGCACAGCACAAGAGCGAATCCAGTATTTGGGATACAGACTCTAAATATGCCTTTGGAGTGGTACATGCTCATGGAGCCATTTGGAAGGAAAGAGGACTGCTGAGTACCCAAGGAACACCTGTTAAATATGGATATGAGATTTTAGATCTTTTGCAAGTGGTATTGGAGCTGAAAGAAGTGGCTATAATTCATTGTAAGGCCCACCAGAAAGGCCAAGGGAGTGTAATTCAAGGCAACCACAAGGTGGATTTGGTAGCAAAGAAGGCAGCTTTATGGGAGGAGAATCAAGGAGCACTAATACCTGCAAGGAATATGGATATGGAACTGCCCCAGTATTCAGAAAAGGACAATAAACTAGCTGAAATACTACATTGTAGAAAAAGCAAGGAAGGGTGGTGGTTGACGCCCACCCACCAAGTCCTAGTCACTCCTCAACTGATGAACTCTATTCTTATTAACTTACATAAAGAAACTCATATGGGGGCGGAGGTAATGATTAACAATGTTAAGCAATATGCTGTAGGACCAAAAATGTAGACATTAGCAGACATAATTACTAGAAAATGTCTCCTTGTTGTAAAAATGATGTAAAAATTCAGCGCAGACCCACCACCTAGCCACTTAAAAAGGGGAGTAACTCCCGGAGAACGTTGGCAGGTGGATTTTTCAGAGTTGCCTAATTGTAACAGATATAAATATCTTCAAACCTGCAAATAAAAGGAATACCTTGACCCTGTGTGTATATTGGCTTTGCATACCAGGTAAAGATCCCACTTTTCGGGACAGCACCATCATGTTTTATTTGGGCCAAAACCAGTGCATTATCTAGAGCACACACTTGTAGGAGGGAGGACTGTAGGCAGAAAGGAGACACCTGCTAATAGGAATTTTATAACTGAAAAATCAGTTTCGGCTGTTGGTGAGATAAGGTTGGGAACCTGGAAAGCCACACTTCAGCTATTAGTATGCTGGGTTATTTACAGTACTTCCTGCATACAGGTATGCTAGATGACACAGTGTTGAAACACTTTAGTATAAAGGCAGACAGCATCCCCATACTGAGCTGGTAAAGTTCAAACACTTTGCAAAACTTTACTGTTTCCTGGCTCTGAGGGCAGTTCAGCTGGCTGGAGGCCTTGGGCAAAGCCTTCTCCCAGGCCCAGCACTCTGATTCCTGCAGGAACTGCCTAACATCACCACTCAGCAATGTTCAGTTAAGAGCCCCAGGCAGAGCTGGCGGGCCTCAGTCACTGCTTGGGCACTGATCCTGTTCTGCGTGAAAAGCCAGCATAGAGCTGTTCTTTGCAAGATGTGCTCATGGATCCTGGAAATCTGCATATCCATGAATAAGTGTAAGGAGACATGAGAAATGCAGCCAGGAGGAGACCAGGAAACAAAATAGTAGGTTGCTTTATAAACCTCCTGATGTGGTGGGTTGACCTTGGCTAACCACCAGGTGCCTACCAAGCCACTCTAATACTCCCCCTCCTCAATGGGACAGGGGGAGAAAATATAACAAAAGGCTTATGGGTCAAGATAAGGACAGGGAGATCACTCACCATTTACCATCACAGGCAAAACAGGCTCACCTTGGGGAAATTAATTTAATTTATTACAAATCAAATCAGAGTAGGATAATGAGAAATAAGAACAAATCTTTGAACACCTTCCCCCCACCCCTCCCTTCTTCCCAGCTCAGCTTCACTTCTGATTTCTCTACCTCCTCACCCCGAGCAGCACAGGGGGATGGGGGAATGGGGGTTGCAGTCAGTTCAACACACATTGTTTCTGCCACTCCTTCCTTCTCACACTCTTCCCCTGCTCCAGCGTGGGGTCCCTCCCACGGGAGACAGTCCTTCACAAACTTCACCAACGTGGGTCCTTCCCACAGGATGCAGTTCTTCACAAACTGCTCCAGCCTGGGTCCTTTCCATGGGATGCAGTCCTTCAGGAATGGACTGCTCCTGTGTGGGCTCCTCTCCATGGGGCCACAGTTCCAGCCAAGAGCCTGCTCCAGCATGGGTTCTCCACAGGGTCACAGCTTCCTTCAGGGCACATCCACCTGCTTCAGCATGGGGTCCTCCACAGGCTGCAGGTGGATATCTGCTCCACCATGGACCTCCATGGGCTGCAGGGAGGCAACCTGAGTCACCATGGTCTTTACCACAGGCTGCAACTGGAATCTCTGCTTTGGCACCTGGAGCACCTCCTCCTCCTCTTCCTTCACTGACCTTAATGTCTGCAGAGTTGTTTCTCTCACATATTCTCACTCCTCTCTCCCAGCTGCTGTTGTACAGCGGTTTTTTTACCCTTTCTTAACTATGTTATCACAGAGGTGCTACCAACGTCTCTGATTGATTGGCTCAGTCTTGGCCAGTGGCAGGTCCATCTTGGAGCTGGCTGGCATCGACTCTGTCAGACATGGGGGAAGCTTCTGGCGTCTTCTCACAGAAGCCAACCCTGCAGCCCACCTGCTACCAAAACTTTGCCATGTAAATCCAATACACCTGAAAAGACTCATTTTGAGGTAAGGTTTTGCTTAGTTTTCCTTTTAGGGAGACCTGTCCATCAATATCGTGTTTGAGAGTATTTTAATAGCCTAGAACACTGATTTGAATTATAGATTGATATTAAACCTGCAGTCATTCTGCACAAACAGATTTCTCCAGTAAATGTTCTGCCTTTCTTAGGGACACAAGATTTGCTATATCTCCTTTCCCCCAGCAAGCCTGGGAAAATACCTGCTCTCACAGTTGCAACAGGATGGGAGGAGAGAAGGGCCCCGGCACTATCCCCAGACCTTCTGGTGGGCGCATTCTAACACAGAGGTGAAGAGCCTCTTCTGCATCCTTTTGGTTGGTGGGCTTTTGGCTTCTCAGCTGGTACCTTTACTATAGTTTACTAATAATATTTATTTATACAACTAAGGTAGTGTGAAATTTAATGAACGTATTGCAGGAAATTTAGTGATAATGCTACAAATTATCAATATATATAGTCTGAGTCATTGCCTCTTGTTGCAGGTTAACCCTGGTGGGCAGCTAAGTGCCACACAGCTGCTCGCTCACTTCCCTCACACACCCCCAAGTGGGACAGGGGAAGAGGAAAGGAAGGGTAGAAGAAAGTGGTCAAGATTAAAAAAAAGTTTAATAAGTGAAGAATAAGTGGAAGTAGAGGGAAAGAAAACAAAACAAAACAAGTGATGCAAAGGCAATCACTTACCACCTCCCATGTGTAGACCGATGCCCAAGCAGTTCCCAAGCAAATGATGGCTAACCTCCCTAAAATCCCCCCTTTTCACTTTTTATTGCTGAGCATGACATTATATGGCATGGAATATCTCTTTGGTTAGTTCGGGTTATCTGTCTGGTTGTGTGCCCTCCCAACCTCTTGTGCACCCCTAATCTATTCACTGTGGGAGCAGAGTGAGAAACAGAGAAGGCCTTGATGCTGTGCAAACACTGTTCACCAATAGCTAGAACATTAGTGTGTCATCATTATTGTTTTGGTCACAAATCTAAAACACCACCATAAGAGCTGCTATGAAGAAAGTTAACTCCATCCCAGCCAGGCCCAGTACACCTCTATAGAAATGACAGAATCACAGAATCATTAAGGTTGGAAAAGACCTTTAAGATCATAAAGTCCAACCATTAACGCAGCGTCACCATGTTCCCTAAACCATGTCTTGAAGCGCCACATCCACACGTTTTTTGAACACTTCCAGAGATGGCGACTCCACCACCTCCCTGGGCAGCCTGTTCCAATGCCTGACCACCC
>NW_010539693.1:0-2820 GCF_000687285.1 Phaethon lepturus | reverse complement strand
AAGGATGATAAGAAGGAACCGCTTGGCTGGACAACAGAAGGGGCAAACATCCAAGGAGAAGAAATTATCCTCCAGAGACCTGTGACCATAAAAGGGAAAAAGGAGTAGGGGGCTAACTCCCCGAAAGACCACCGACGACCACCCGAGACCTCCGCGCATGCATAGTGTAGTTTTGCAATGCCAGCATTACGTAAATGTAGTAGATAAGCAAGGAGGCGGTGATTTCTTGGAAAATGTGTGAATATTCATGTCTTTAAGGTATATAAAGGATGAACTTTTGTTTCAGCGCACGCATGTTAGGAGGAGATATCCCCCATGCGTCCAGCGCTGCAATAAAGGTGTCTGCTTAATGACACTTTGATGTTATTGAGTTTAAACTTCTTAAGTTTGAATTTCTTTGAATCAGTTATCTACATTATTCTCATCCTAAATCCAAAACACAGCACTATACCAGCTACTAGAAAGAAAATTAACTCTATCCCAGCCGAAACCAGGACACCAGGTCAAAACCAACCTGGATTAGCAAGCATATTTCTTAAATCACACAAGATGATCTTGGTTTTGTTCCTTTTCAGGAACAAAACAGGAAGATTGCCAGAGCATGATACAAAACCTGTCTGCCAAGACTGGCATTTGAAATCAAAAGCCTACTTCTTAAATTTTTTTATTCTGTCAAAAAAAACCCCAAACCAAAAAACACCAAAAAACCCAACCACCATACATGACAACAAACAAGAAAACACAAACTTCTGTTTCCGTTCAGTTTTTCTCATTTCTTTTCAAGCTGGTCATTGGAGGCAGCGCCGTTAATGTGGCTCTGCTCCAGACACCCTTGTGCAAGAATGGAGTTTTCCAGCCTCTCCTCTCACTGTAACACACTACTGAGTGGTACAAGAGTCATTGTCCTGGATCAGTCCGAGTAGGTAGTTTTAACCTTGATTACACAAATCCTAAACAGACCCTTAAATACAAGGCTTGAGGGTTTTTCACTGAAAAAAAAGTATAGTATTGTGCAGGTTTTGGCTGGGGTAGAGTTAATTTTTTTCATAGTAGCTAGTATGGGGACATGTTTTGGATTTGTGATGAAAATAGTGTTGATAATACAGAGATATTTTAGTTATTGCTGAGCAGTGCTTACACAGTGTCAAGGCCTTTTCTGCTTCTCACCCCACCCCACCAGCGAATAGGCTGAGGGTGCACAAGAAGCTGGGAGGGGACACAGCCAGGACAGCTGACCCCAACTGGCCAAAGGAATATTCCAGACCATATGATGTCATGTTCAGCATATAAAGCTGGGGGAAGAAGAAGGAAGGGGGTGACATTCGGAGTTATGGCATTTGTCTTCCCAAGAAACCATTACGCGTGATGGAGCCCTGCTTCCCTGGAGATGGCTGAACACCTGCCTGCCCATGGGGAGTAATGAATGAATTCTTTATTTTGCTCTGCTTGTGTGTGCGGCTTTTGCTTTACCTATTAAACCGTCTTTATCTGAACCCATGAGTTTTTTCACTTTTACCCTTCTGATTCTCTCCCCCATGCCACCATGGGGGAGTGAGTGAGCAGCTGTGTGGTGCTTAGTTGCTGGCTGGTGTTAAACCACGACAAGTATGATAAGAGAAAAAGCCTAGAATATAACCACTTCTTTACAAATTATAAAAACACATAGATAAAACATAGTAGAGAACAATAGCCTTAGAGTATTCTATAATATGGTTTTGAAAGTACAAATAAGACTCCCTATTAATGCTGAGTGTAAATTGTATAGACACATGTTCTCTTTATGTTTGCTTAGTAGGAGTTGAAAAAAATAAGATTCCTAGCATTTTTCATAGTGGCCCTTTTCACATTTTTATGGAGTTTTGTTTGGTTAAGGTCCCCAAATCAATTCTAGAGCACTAAGTTGACCAGAATTTCAGTCACTACACTGGCCCTGGGCAAATGCTCTTTTCAAACAGCCTTCAAAAGCAATGGGAGTCATATCCATGCAGCACAGAGACTCCATAAGCAAACACAGCAGTTATATGCTTAACAGTTACTGACATACAGCCTTGAACATTAGAGTCCAACTTACTGAAGTATCCCTAAGGCCATCCCCTATGCTTTTTTTAATATATATATGTATGATAAAAAAAAAAAAAACAAAACAACTTTCCAGCTGGATAGGCACCAGCAGCTTCTATTTCACATGTCACCTCAACAAAAGCACCACTGTCCATGCAGTTATTCCCCCTTACTCCTCTGAAGAAGAGGCTGGGGCACTCCCAGGACAGCATTATGAGCTGCTTAGATGTGAATCCATCATCAGTCCTTAGCAAGAGGACTTGCCATAAGATAGCTGCATGCCAATCACAGGATCTTCCAAGATGGCCCAAAGATGAGGCCTTGGGTTGGCTCAGTGCCTCCATGCAGAGACTTGGGCTCAGATGAGCATGGAGGCAGCAGGAGATTTCCTGACAAGTGCCCTGGCCCTTGCCCCTGCCCTCTCAGCTGCACTTCCCAAGGCAGCTGACACTTGAATCTCGCTGTCTTTGCCCATCAGCTAGGATACCTCTCCCTGCAGCCCCTGCACCTTTCTGGGATGTCACCAAGCCTTTCATGTGTGCCTTGCCATCCCATCACATAGGGGAACCTTTGCTTAAAGCTCTGGTGATCCTCAGTTTAAAATGGTCTGCTGGCAAAGAGGACAGCTATCACACATGCATGAGTCCTTCTGGGGTTTAACCTTTAGGGGCCTCAGATACTCAGAAAGCTCGCCCTCTTAGGACAATTTCCATTGGTGACAGCCCAGAGAATCACAGAATCACAGAATCACCGAATCAC
>NW_010539692.1:415-1989 GCF_000687285.1 Phaethon lepturus | reverse complement strand
ATGTCCCTTTACATGTATTCAATACTGAGTAAGTAGCTCCAGAAACTCTATTTCTTCATTCCCTAGCTTTAATGTAACCAGGGGTTCAGCTTGGGTTGATGCCCCCGGTCCCCTTCATAGTTTTTCATCCAGAGTCATTCATTTAATTGCCCGGAGAGCCGGATCTAATTCTCCTGCCTTAGGACATTCTCTCTTCCAGTGCCCACACTCTTTGCAATCAGCACATTGATCTTCTGCTAATCGGGGCTTTACGTTCCTCCTTTCTCCAATATTTATTCCTCATCCTCTTCCTCTACCTCTTCTATGATTTTCTGTTAAAATCACTAATAATTTTCCATCCCTTTGGGCTTGCCTCACCTCTTTTTCTTTTTCTCTATTGTTATATACAGCCCAGGCAATCTCAAGCATTTTACCTTAGCCACCCTTTCGGGATCCTCCCGATAGGTACCTGCAGTCTCTTTCCATGATCTTAAACCAGTAACTGAAAAAGGAACTTTCACCACTACTGGACCATCATTCCCCACCGCTTCTCGGAGAGGGGCTTGGAGAGACACTGCTCCAGCTTCGCCTCTTCTTCCCCTCATCCCTCTTGAAATTGGGCTAGATTCCCCTCTTTCTCTCTCCTCGGGAGAAGCAGGGCAATCGTCATTGTCATTATCCAAATCTTGGATCTCTCTTCCCCTTTCCCACCTTTGGTGAGGAGCAACCATTAATTCAATATCTTCCTCCTCAGTTCCATTTTTCCAACAATTCTCTTTAGTATTCTAAGTAGAACAACCTCTTTTCGAGTTCTCATCACATTTTCCCTTTTTCACAATCTTTACCATGGGATCATACGGATGTATTCCACACTGTCTCTGCCATTCTGGATGATTTTGTAGTGTAAAGAACAAATCAACATATGCCGTTTCTTCCCATTTACCTTCCTTTTTACAAAACAACATTAATTGCAAGATGGTGTTATATTGCAATGTCCCATTTTTTGGCCATTTGTTCCTGCTTTCCAATCTATACATTGGCCACCACAATACTCAATTAATTGTTTCCAAGCCAGAGGATCACCTCCCAGATCTTTCCAATGCCGTAAAATACAACCTAAAGGTGTCCTTTGTGGGATAGATCTTTTACTCGGAAATGTTCCCATCTTCCCAAGACTAGTGGTTGTGATTGTGCACTATCACAGGCACTAGTTGGAGGGACCCCAACCCCTACTGAAGCTCCATCTGGGATTCTGGCCCCCCGCCAGAAATCCCAACCTCCTTACCTGGGCCCCTAGCCCAACCTTGCGAGGCTTTCACCGCAACTTATAGGCAGGCATTACTCGTGAGGGTCTGGTACCCTCACCCTTTCCAGAGGTACCTTTGAGCCCTACTCTGTGTAGCTTTCGCTGCGCCTTACGAGCGAGCGAGTGGGACTCGAACCCACGTTACTTCAATTCCTTAAAAGAATGCCTTATTACTTTTCCAGGGGACTTGCTCAGAATTCTTCGGTCCGGGGATCAGAGGTTCTCCCCTAGAATCCCTCAGTGCCGGCTGGAGGTCCCATGATCCCACGGATTTGTCGAGATTCACAAG
>NW_010539692.1:0-203 GCF_000687285.1 Phaethon lepturus | reverse complement strand
CATCTGGGTCGCCAAAACTGTCACCGAAATCGGGAATAAACCTCGTAACACCAATGTAGTGTTAAAAGGCAGGCATTCTTTATTCACGGCACCGGGAAGACAGGGGATAGCTCCTCCCAAATCGTGTTCACCCGATCAGTTCAAAAATCAGACATTTATAGGCATATGATCATAAGGTCAATACATATTCATCAGGTTTCCAT
>NW_010539691.1:738-1146 GCF_000687285.1 Phaethon lepturus | reverse complement strand
GTAAATTGCTGAGCATTGAAGGAAATACCAACACTTTCATGACTTGCGATGTAAAAAACTGTAGTACTTTTGGAACAGATTTGGCCACCTTCCCGTTATGCTTAAATTGTGGCCTGTCACGCCGGACTCATTTTAGCAGTCAAGCTTCTGCACACCAAACTTGACATCTGCAGTGTTCAGAGCATGTGCATTTGTCAAGCTCTGAGCTAGGAAGCGTCTGGAATTGCTAGGTAGCAAGGCCTGATTAAAACGTGGCGTATATCCATACCGAGCAAGCCCAGAAGATGAAGAGGAGTTTGCAGCACTTTAAAAAAGACCTCATATTTATGCAGTAGAGTTCAGGTAAAGGTAAAAGTGTACAAAACCTTCGCTCCTTGGTTACCAGTTTTGAGAGAAGGATGGCATTGT
>NW_010539691.1:260-623 GCF_000687285.1 Phaethon lepturus | reverse complement strand
CAAGCGTGGTAGCTTCCCCCACCGTCGGAAATACGGAAAGCAGGAAAATCCCTGGAAAATGTGGAAAAGCTGCTGGCGGAATCATTTGCCTGAGGTAGGTTTAAAATGGAGAGATTCTGGGCTCTTTTCACACTTCATGTAATTAATTTTCCGCAAGTTTTTAGACTTGCTTCTGTGGGGCCTGTGTTAATGCAAAGAGAACCAGTGAAGCTCTGAAAGTACAATACTTTTCATAAGTTTAATCCATTTTTAGTTTAAAGGACCTCATGCACTGTGAACTTGTTATAGTCTTCTCCCCAAATGTAGGTGGAGAGAGTCGCAGAAAGACATCAATATTGAGGTCTCCAGTAACTGCACGTTCCC
>NW_010539691.1:0-200 GCF_000687285.1 Phaethon lepturus | reverse complement strand
TGTATCTGTTGGGTGGGTTTGGGTTTTTACCCTGCTGGCTTAGTTCTCGTTGATCATAGTCTAATTCCTTTGTGTTTCTTTTTACAAAGAAACCCAAGCAATAGTTACCAATATTCACCAGGATAACAGAATTCTTAATGCAGTGGATCTTTTTGTGTATGTCTTGCCCTTTTGGTCTGCTTTCCAGTTTCTCAGTGGGC
>NW_010539690.1:7276-33200 GCF_000687285.1 Phaethon lepturus | reverse complement strand
CCTGGATTATGAGGAGTACATTGTGCTCTCTCTTTTGTAAGGAGATGGATGAGAATGGCATAGACTGGGAGGCTGTTCAGCCTTCAGCATGGCCATTTGAGAGCTTAGCAGCAGATGGTGGATGGATGGATGGAGGGATGGGTGGATGGATGAAGGGATGGACAGATAGATGGATGGATGGCCAATGTTCATTCACTGAAGAGGTGAATTTTCTCTCCACTTTCCGATGCTCTTGATAACCAGGGAAGGCAGATCACTTACTTACTTACATCTTTACACTGATTTCAACAGCTTGTCCCAGGAGACAGTCGGCACCTTGCAGGCATCTACCTGTGGTCTCTTTGACTACCTTCTGACTACATCCTGGGCCACGCAAGTTAATGGCAGTTTTGTTAGGTAGAAGCTTGGGATCTCAGTGGTATTGGGCTGTTCTCCCCTACTAAATCACATTTTTCATTTCTAACATTCTTAACTCAGATCAGTATTGCTCCCACTTACTGATGCACATTGATTCCTCGCTGAGGGTCTAGGACAAGCTATGTGATGATTTTGTCTGAAGGAGCTGGCTTATGGTTGTGATACGGATACTATCACATTCTCTCTTGCTTTGATGTATCCATAAAAATGTATTAACATATATGCATTGTTTAATGGAGTAAAACTTTACTATATCCCTGATGCCCGTACACTTAGAGAAATACTGTAACAATTAAGAACTTAATGGAAAAAAATCAAATATTTACTTGTATTGTTTTATCTGTTTTCAATCAAAACTAGATATATTTCAGACCACTTCCCCTCTCCTCCAGCTGTCTAGTACATCAACACCCTTTCCAAAAGAAGTTATGCAACATGCTAGAAATTTTTCTTTTCCTGGTCGTTAGTGTGATAACATTGGAGTCATTCACCCATGCAGAAAAGGTAAAAGAAAGATGCCTAAAGCTGTAATTCTCAAGTTTCCTGTGGTTTTTTTGCTGATGTTATTGTTTTACCAGCCCCAGATTTGCAGTCAGATAAAATGTTTGTCAAATAAAGAGAACTATCTATTCTCAGTCAACTGCACCTATTCATTCATACCACTCAAAACACATTAGGTATGCCTCTGAGCTCAAGGAATTTGGGGAATAAATGTTGCGTGGTCTCTCAGGTTCACTTCACTCATTCTCTGCACCATCTCCCTGTTGGAGATTCCCATGAGTTCTTAATGGAAATTCCTAGAAGTCAACTGAACCAGACTGTCACACTAAATAACAACCATCACGTCCCTTGAGTCACCATTCTGTGTGTTCACTTCATCATTATACTTTGTACAATAGAAAATACCAAAGATACAGTTCATTGTAATGAGAAATCTAAGTGTATTTGTAAAAAAGAGGATGTCAGTAGAACTATATATTTTTACATAAAATAAAGAAGAAAGATGGGAAAAAGACAACTTGACAGTTAAAATTTTGAAGGTAGATGAAGGTGTAGTCTATGCTTTAAAAAAGCATTTTAAAATGTATTTGCTAATGCTTAGTAAATATGCAATAATAACTGGAAAAGGAATCAATTTTTTCCAAGAAATAGGGATCTCAGAAACAGCATCAACATTTGTGCTCTCCACATTGGCTGTTCTAAGTCCATTTCTTAGAAATCCAACATTTCTAGATCAAGTATTTATTATTTTTTATCATCACTTAGAGCTTCATTGGAGTTTGTGTGCTCTCCAGTATTTTCTTGAAATAGTAGGAGTGAAATAGTTTTCCGAAAAGCTGATATTGGATGGAATTTCTGTATCGCAGAAATCTGACATTCTATCTTTATTTACTTTATTTATAGACTTGTCCATTGAATAAATGAAATTATCTGATTGCTTCTCAATCACTAATGGATTTAGCCTCCAAATACCCTTGAAGGTTATGCAAACACTAAATATCTCCAGTTTCAAAATGGGAAACAGAGATGGGGAGAGATTAGTAGCTTAAGTTTCCATGGTATTATGGAATTGCTTTTTAAAGATGTAGTCAATAGAAACAACAGCTCTCAGCACTTCTGAAAATCAAGCAATAATGGACTTAATTAAGTCACCAAGTAAGTCAGTATCAGAGCTAAGAATACAGCTGAGGTTTTGTAACTGCCTGCTAGAATTTAAACATAACACTTTCTTTTTTTAGTCAACAATCAGAAATGAACACTGATTACAATAATTTTAATACGTATGACTACCAGATGAAATACAATATAAGACTATCTGCAGTTTTTTCACAAGAAAATCTGTGATTTAAGTCAACTGGCTGGTTTATAGACTACCAAAAGGCAGGAAGCAGAAAAACAGTAAGAGAAGGACAGCTGTATCTTCACATCCTACCCTAGGGAACTAAGTGATCTTCGAAATGTCCAGGGAAATTACATGAGGGCACACATCTCAGATGCAAATAGTCAATACTTCATCTCCTAGGAAGCATTCATGTTTCAATACCTTAGTAAATATTGGATAACAAGATCATCCATTTCTTAATAGAATCATAGAATCTTTGGGTTGGAAGGCACCTTTAAACATCATCTTGTCCAACCCCCATGCAGTGAGCAGGGACACCGTCAACTACATCAGGTTGCTCAGAGCCCCATCCAAACTGACCTTCGATGTGTCCAGGGATGGGACACCTGCCACCTCCCTGGGCAACCTGTGCCAGTGCTGCACTACCCTCATTGGGAAAAATGTCTTCTTTATATCTAGTCTAAATACACTCTCTTTATTTTAAAACCATTACCCCTTGTCCTATCACTACATGCCCTTGTAAATAGTCCCTCTCCAGCTTTCTTATAAGCCCCCTTTAAGTACTGGAAGACTGCGAGAAGGTCTCCCCAGAGCCTTCTCTTCTCCAGCCTGAACAACCCCAGCTCTCCCAGCCTGGCCTCCCAGCTCCCAGCCTGTCCTCCCAGCAGAGCTGTTCCAGCCCTCGGAGCATTTCTGTGGCCTCCTCTGGACCCGCTCCAACAGGTCCATGTCTCTCCTGTGCCGAGGGCTCCAGAGCTGGACGCAGCACTGCAGGGGGGTCTCCCCAGAGCGGGGCAGAGGGGCAGAATCCCCTCCCTCGCCCTGCTGGCCACGCGGCTTCGGATGTTATAGTAAGTTTTTTTTTTTCATGTCCTGAAACCCAGAATATACCATTCCAGTGCTTCAGGTATTTTTAATGCTGGGATAAGCCAAGAGTCAGAATTAATCTGTTCTCTTGGCCCCCAAAGCCAAGATCCTAATTCATTTAAATGGGATTTTTGTCTGTGTAAGAATTGCCACTTTATTATTCTTAATTATTTCACTGCAGTAATGCTGAACAGCCCCAGTTGTGTCCTCTCAACCCTGTGTTGTTAAGCAGTCCAGAAATACAGGTAGATCCCAACTGCAGAAAACTCTAAAGGCAAAACTTAGCTCACCTATGCTGAGCAACTAAACACAGACTATAGTACAAAAAGATCTTGTCGTCAGGAGATGGTCCCTGGGTGTAACTATGATGTGAAGACGCTTAAATTGGCTGAGCTCCTTGCTTATGGTCCCCAGTTGTTAAACTAAAGTTAGGACAGATGAGTCAGGGCTAAGTCCTCAAATATGATAGATGACACAGGCACAGTGTTACTTGAAGTTGAAAATGTGCTTGGTAACCCCAAAGTCATCATCCCCGAGAACCTGATTGTCATTGTGTTAAATTGCAATCAAGAACTACTACTAAACCTTGTGTGTTATTCCCTTGTGCATTGTACATTATTATATAAAGTGTTCACCTAATGATACGTTTTTATGATATATGTATTTCTGAATGTGACGGAGGGCTTCATGCTGAGATCTGAGTGTTGGTGTGCCAAATGAAAAGGAACTTAATGACCTGATTACAATATAATTAAGAACTGGCAAAATCCTTCACAGAATCTATTCATCATCAGGGCCTGAGGGAGGGAGGATTTAGCCCTTCTTAGTGTCCATCAGTAGGACTGGGATTGGGCTCCAGATTTGGGAATATAAATATAGGTGTCTGTATGCATGCTGTGTGGTTAGAGTTCCCTTAGAGTCAAAGCAGAAATCTAATCCAGAGCTAAATTCAATTGCCTAAATAAAAGCAACGAGATATTATCTGAGATACTCTAAAGTATGTAAGGTGTACACACACATATGAAGACACAGACTGTGCCCTTCTGGAGCAGGAGGTGCCAGATAGGTTGCAGCATCTTGAACAACAATGTTTGTGTGCAGGCACAGAACTGAGTTGAGTCTCCAGTTCCTGTGGTGTGAGCCTAGACACCTATCTCAGCACTTGGACTCTGACATATCTACATCTAAATATAGTTTTTCAACAGAATTTTACTCTGTGGCCTTAATTCATCTCCTAAATTTCTACATCTGAGCTAGATGTCTACACTTGCCCTTGCAACCGTAGGTCAAGGTATAGTCAAAGGAAAATAAAGGTACTTTTGGGTGTTATTTGCCTAACCAGTTTTTCCCACATCTTTTTGTGAAATGACTCATACTTGGAAATACCAAATTCTCCCCACTGCCTATAAAGGAGTCTAATTTGACCACACAAATAAGGACAGGCTGCAGTGATCATGCACTGGTGGAGTTAGCAGTCCTGAGGGATATGGGGCAGGTGAAGACTAAAGTCCTGAGTTTTAGGAAAGCAAAGTTCCAGATCTTCAGGGAGTCAGTCAATAGGAACCCCTGGGAAACTGCCGTCAGGGACAAGGGAACAGAACAGAGCTGGCAGGTCTTATAGGACACTTTCCATAAAGTGTAAGAGCTCTCGATCCCCAGCTGTAAGAAATCGGGAAAGGAAGGCAAGAGGCCAGCACGGCTGAGTGGAGACCTGCTGGGCAAACTAAAGGGCAAGAAGGAAATGCACAGGCAGTGGAAGCAGGGACTGGAAAGAGTCCTGGTACTCTTCCTGGGACAAGTACAGGGACGCTGCCTGGTTCTGTAGGGATGGGGTCAGGAGAGCCAAGGCACGGCTGCAGCTGAACTTGGCAAGGGATGCAAAGAATAATAATAAGGGCTTCTACAGGTATGTCAGCAGAAAAGGAAGTTCAAAGAAAGAGTACTCCCTTTGATGAGCAAGGCTGGCAAACTGGTAACAATGGATGAGAAGGCTGAGGTACTGAATGACTTCTTTGCCTCAGTTTTCACTGGCACTGTCTCTCTTTCCCCACCTCTCTTAATAATAAGGGCTTCTACAGGTATGTCAGCAGAAAAGGAAGTTCAAAGAAAGAGTACTCCCTTTGATGAGCAAGGCTGGCAAACTGGTAACAATGGATGAGAAGGCTGAGGTACTGAATGACTTCTTTGCCTCAGTTTTCACTGGCACTGTCTCTCTTTCCCCACCTCTCTAGTGGATGGACTGCAAGATGGGAACTGGAGGAGCAAAGTGCCTCCCACTGGAAGAGAAGATCAGGTTCAAGACCACCTGAGGAACCTGAACATACACAAGTCTATCGGACCTGATGAGATGCATCCCAGAGTCCTGAGGGAATTGGCTGATGTAGTTGCCAAGCCACTTCCCATGAGATATGAAAAGTCCTGGCAGTCAGGAGACATTCCTGGAGACTGGTAAAAGGGAAACATTGCACCCATTCTTAAAAAGGGTAGCAAGGAGGACGCTGGGGAATACCGACCCATCAGCCTCACCTCTGTGCCTGGGAAGATCATGGCACAGATCCTCCAAAAAGCTCTGCTGTGGCACATGGAGAGCAGAGAGCTGATTTGAGACAGTCAGCATGGCTTCACCAAGGGCAAGTCCTGCCTGACCAACTAGTGGCCTCCTAGGATGGAGTGACCACATCAGTGGAAAAGGGAAGAGCTACCGATGTCATCTATCTGGACTTCTGTAAGGCCTTTGACATGATCCCCCACAACATCCTTCTCTCTACATTGGAGAGAGGTGGATTTGATGGGTGGATAGTTGGGTGGATGAGGAATTGGTTAGATGGTCTCATCCAGAGGGTAGTGGTCAACGACTCATGGTCCACATGGAGATCAGTGACGATGGGTGTCCCTCAGGGGTCCATATTTGGACCAGTACTCTCTAATATCTTTTTAATATCTTCATCAATGACATAGACAGTGGGATCGAGTGCACCCTCAGCAAGTTTACAGATGACACCAAGCTGAGTGGTGCAGTTGACATGCCTGAGGGATCGGATGCCACCCAGAGGGACCTGGACAAGCTGAAGAAGTGGGCTTTTGTGAACCTCATGAGGTTCAACAAGGCCAAGGTCAGTTGTTGTGCCCCAACACACTGGCTGGTGCAACCCCCGGTATCAGTACAGGCTGGGGGATGAAGAGGTGGAGAGCAGCTCTGCTGAGAAGGACTTGGGGGTCCTGGTGGATGAAGAGCTGGACAGGAGCCAACAATGTGTCCTTGCAGCCCAGAAGGCCAACTGTGTCCTGGGCTGCAAACAAAACAGCGTGGCCAGCAGGGCAAGGGAATGGATTCTACCTCTTTACTCTGCTCTGGGGAGACCCCCCTGCAGTGCTGTGTCCAGCTCTGGAGCCCTCAGCACAGGAGAGACATGGACCTGTTGGAGCGGGGCCAGAAGAGGCCACCAAAATGATCCAAGGGCTGGAACAGCTCTGCTGTGAGGCCAGGCTGAGAGAGTTGGGGTTGTTCATCCTGGAGAAGAGAAGGCTCCGAGGAGACCTTCTTGCAGCCTGCCAGGACTTAAAGGGGGACTGTAGGAAAGATGGGGACAGACTTCTTAGCAGGGCCTGTTGCAATAGGACAAGGGGTAACAGTTTTAAACTGAAAGAGGGTAGATTTAGATTAGATATCAGGAAGACATTTTTGACACTGAGGGTGGTGAACCACTTGCACAGGTTGCACAGAGAGAGAGTCAATGCCCCATCCCTGGAACCATCTCAGGTCAGGTTGGATGGGGCTCTGATCAACCTGCTCTAGCTGAGTATGTCCTGGCTCATTGCAAGCTGGTTGGACTAGATGGCCTTCAAGGTCTCTTCCAACCCAAACTGTTCTGTGACTCTATGAAAATGCACTTCCATTCTCTGTAAGGCAGGCTTTTAAAGTGTGAAGCTGCTTTTGGAAATATATGCCTTCTCAATAGGTCTTTACTGTTATCAGGCTTGTATTATTTTACCGTGCTTTGACAATGAAAGCTAAACACTATTTTTTATTCTTACTTTTCTAGTGAATTAGATTTTGTGTCTCTTACTCTTTTATCTGTCTCTCTATCTGCGGAGGATTGGATTTTAATAACATCCATAACAATACGGTACTTTTTAAAGAAAAATATAAATGAAAGACATGACTATCTCAGTCTTCTTCTCACAGGAGTGGACTTAGCATTTGGGAATTCCAGACTCCTGGTTCAGACGCATCCACTGGGAGGCACACACACAAGCACTTGCCCACACATATTTTTATATGATACAGAACTGTGTGACTGTTCCTTGCTTTTATGGGTGAATGAGTAAGAAGTACATTTGTTCAGAGAAAACCAACCCTTTGTTTTGTGAAAGAGCGGGTAAAAATTGTGCTGTCATGACTAAATATTCTTCTTTGCCTCTGTTCCTACCAGAAACTACACTCAAAAAGGCCAAAGAAACTGCAGTCTGTTTCAAAAGAAGATTGAAACAATTTTTTCCTACATCTCTTAGTACCAACTTTCATGTAATATTCCAGTCTGCCAGACTCACCAGCAGCAGCAATGCTACTGTAATACAGCACACACCAAAACAAATGTTACACTTGCCAAGGGATCTTCACAGCCATCGCCATTAGTACTCCGGCAATATAACCAGCAAAACACATGGTTCATACACTTTTACCCTGGAATTTGATACACATCACGCAGAGCACAAAAAGTCCCCCTGGAAATTGTGTGGAATGACACTTAACAACCGCTACACATCAGAAAAAACTCACACAGGGAACTGGTAAAGGATAGAAACATGCAGTTATCAATGGGAAAACATTTTCCACAAAAAAACCCACTTCACTTCCTAATGCAACAGAAACCTGAAAAATGACTTCTGAAGACAAACCTAGAAAAGGATTAATAACCACCGGATTACAAGAATTATGGTCTCAGCAGAAACACCAGTTATGGAGCTCATTACAGTCTTTTTTCTGTCTCCTTTCTGTTTTACAATCACTAATGATGTTTTTCTCTCAGTGTTCTTGTTCTCTCTTCCCCTGTCAATACCCCTGCTGAAACCAGGGCAGCTATTAATCATCCTCTTTTAACTGATTAACATAATGAGGCTGGACTAACAGCAGTTGTGTTCCAACTTGTCTTGGATTTTGTTGCTTCTTATCACACTGGATGAAGGCCACCCACTTTTCCCAGCTAACTCATATGGGGTTCAAAAAAGGTGAACCTTCTCATAAAAACCTTGTTTCTGCAAAATCGTTCTCACATTGTGACAATGTACTCTTCATCCTGATGTTTACATAAAGAGAGTTACCTTCTCTCAAAGCAGTATTCAAGCGTAGTCAGCGCTGAAGGCAAAAATCTAACTGTACTTCCAGCTGTGTCTACCCAGAAACTTGAGGGAATATGACCTTCTGGAGAAAGCTTGTTTCCCAGGAACTAATGAAACTTATCTACAGATGCAGAGTGGAAATCATGTCCTACAAAAACTGATTGTCCCTGGAGAGAGAAGAACAGGTTTTAGAGTGAAGTGCAATTGTTTGCATTATTCTGAAGGTATCTTTTACTGCTTTGATCTGGAGGTCTCCTAGGCTGATCTGTACAGAGGAGTTTTAGAGTCACAGTTAGAATTTGGATGGGATTAGCAAGGAGCAGTGCATACAAAATTGTCTGTCTGTCTGTCCAGGCCTGCATGGTTAGCTGAGGCTAGCAAGGGATGCCAAGTAGTCACTATTTCATTACATTGGAACTTATAGCACCTGAGTTCAAGTCTCTATTCTGCCACACCTCTGTGACATGTTTAGGACGGTATTCAAGAAACCATCTAGCACTGAGAATCCCTAAGAAGAAAACCTGATCTTCCCACTTTTACTGACATTTCAGTTATCTAATGAAGCAGTCTTTCAAAAGCAAGTGATGCTTGGCTACCAGTATAATGGTACTGAGTGGCTTCGAGACTTGGCTCTGTAGAGCTGATTGGCCATGCCTGCACTGTGTAGGGACTGTCTGGCATCTCTTTGGAGCATTTAAGTCTTTTATTTGCTTGTTTGTTTGCTTGCTTACTTGTTTGTTTGAATTGAAAGTACCTAATTTGTTGCAGTAAAGTGTGTTCTTAACCCACCAGGCAAAATTGTTGCATGGGCTGAGGTCACACACTGTCAGAGAATGTGGAGATGATGGAGGGAACAAAGCCTGCTGGGACTCTTGGGACTGAGGACTGCATGGGAATGTAGAAGTAAAATCTGGTGTGTTCTAATCCATTTTGTGTGAAATAGATTTCTTCAAGGAGAAATCACTTGAGCAAACTTTTCTGGACTGCATATTGAGGTCAGCTGAGAACATTTACTCCAGAAGGGAGCTTAGGAGTGAACAAATATGCATCCTGTGTGGAGTACAAATAGAGAGGTCCAGACATCTAAACAGAAAACAAAAGGTGAAGAATCATCTCCTTCCACCAAGTTTAGGTGCTTAAAATTAAGCAAAGTAACCTACTTCTCCCCATTGACTATCTAAAGAGCATGGACATATACTAAAGGAAGTTTCATTTGTACAAGCTGTGCATAATGATACAGTTAAATCATAGAGTTCAGTGTACTAGTAAATTAAATTTTCTTGGGAATGTTTCTTGGCTCTGAGGTCAACTGGTAGTTCATTGAAATGGTCTGTATCCATTTTGTTAAACTCTCATACTCTCCAAAACAGGCATCCAAACCACCTACCGGGAATAGTTCTTAGCCTGTGTCAAGACTGGGTCTGAGTCTCTCTGGGAAAATGCTAGGTGGCATGGGAACAAGCATAAATGTTTAATAATATAAAACATTGAATTCCAGTGCCTGGATGAATTCCTTTGCACTGTTTAATTTACCAGCATGAGTGCAGTCCAGGTATCTGAAATGTAGATACAGGTAAAGCACCTACAGAATGTCACTGAAAAGGGTAAGAGACATTCAACAAGGAACTTGATTTTCTCCCTGAACTGAGCTTGCATCTGTCACTAACCACAGTCTGACTCGGCTTATTGATCCCCCATGGATACAGCCTGCAGACTTGACCAGATCGCTCTGTGGATCCACTGTGATCTCTCTATTGGGTTCCCGTTCTGTGGAAGTCAGGGTGTGGAGGAGGTGACAGCAGATGCCTGGGTCATCCTGGAGTCAGGATGTAGCTGGTCGTGAATATGTCCAGAAGCACAGAAATGTTTCCATTCATGCAGTTTATGTATAACAAGTGATGTAAAGCTTGAGCAGTAAAATTCCTGTGATCTGGCAAAAATTAGGACTGCTGAAAATGACGCATGTCATTATCCTTTAGTTGTCCATCTGTGCAATGACATTAACAGTCCTTTTCCATTTTTAGGTATACATGGAGGTCCTGTAGTGATACAACTACTTTAGCACTGTGTTTTCTTTCTAGGAAGAAAAAAGTCAGAATCTTCAAAATTCAGTATCGGATATTACCAATAAGGTCCCAATAATTCAGTCTCATTTTCTGGCTAATGTTGAAATGGGAAAAACGGCATTAAAAATTCAAAATATTCTGACTGCCACCAAGGCAAATCTGACAGCATTAAATTCCAGGTGCTTCTGAACTCTCTAATGATACAGCCTTTAAGCCTTTGATCGTTGCTTTGATTCAAAGGACATTAGGTGGCTGCTTTTCCAGGCAAATACTCTGTACCTATAAGCTTCCAAATTGGAAAAAATCTGAGTGGGAGGAAGAAATTAAAAAAAAAAAAGTTCCTTTGGCTCTTGTTGCTTGGCAACCACTGCCTTTTCCGCTGTGTGTTGAGAAAAATAGCATCCTTTGGAGTTTAACTCTCAAGCTTGGCTTGAAGAAAAAACGAAGTGGAAATAAGATAAATTCATGTTGGAGGTCAGCTTTCATGGCAAATGTGAGACTGCAAGGGGCTAGGAGTAATTGCAGAGCCGCTGTTCACCCATGCCATGCAGCCAAAGGAAACAGGGAAGGCAGGTGACAAGGAGTGAGGATTCATGACCCTTCTGGTCGGTTGTGGGAAGGGATATTTACAGAGCCCTTGAAATGATGTAAAGGAATGGATGATGTCTGGTGGGGAGAGACTAAAAGAGCTCAGCTTGTTTCACGCACCAAAAAGAAGATGGAGGAGTGACTGCACTATAGTAGATAAGTAAATGAATGGGGGAAAATAGCCTGTATAAAAGGACTTTTCTGTCTAGGAAAATGTTAAATGAGAACCAGTTTCAATGCCAGATGAAGGCAGACAAATTTATGCTCAAATTAAGGCGCACGTTTTTAATGATAACAACAATTAAGCACCAAAGCAAAGTGTCCAGGGAGTCTTGTACTCTTTATCACTTGAAGTCTTCAGGTTGACTGTTTGGAAAACACACCTTATAGATGTATAGATGTATATACAAGGGGATGTAATACAAGGGAAGCAAGCTGAAAGGAAATGTTATGTGATACACAAGGGATCCCTGCATCTAACTTGAGACTGACAAAAACAGTTGGATTTTTCCCCTAAGAATGACTATCCTCTATAGCATGTAGTGCAGCCTGACACAATGGTTTGACATCTGAAATATGAGGAATGACACACTCTGAGTTTATCAACTTATGTCATATAGAAGAATTTTAAACTTACACAGGTAATAAAGTGACTGTTCACATAGCCCTACTAACTTTTTAAGATAATTTCAATTCCATTAGAAAATGCAATATAGCTCTGTAAATTTTATCCCCATTCTGTTTTACCTATACCAACTCATAGTTCTTGTGTGTGAGTTTATGTAATTTTCATCCCTATGAAAACAGCTGTTACAACCATTTATGCTTCGACATCCAAACATATGAGGTTCAGTACAGACAGAAGAGGGAGAAACTTAGTCTAAAATTACTTCCTCAGCTTCCTGTACCGAATGTTGTCTCCTGATTTAGGAGTGTAATTGTCCTCAGTTTTCATGGTTGGTGAGGGAGAGAAGTTGTGCTCTTAAAATGAGTGTCCAAGCTGTGGTGCCTTGCTGTTCTGTAAGAGCACTTGAAAGCTTTTATAGCAAAACACTTGAGCATGACTAGGGCACAGAACATGGGAGAACTAATTCAAACAAAGAAAAATCTTCTTATCTATAAGAAACTCGAAGCTTCAGAAGATGTTGAGTTTATTGGCTTTTGTGACCAGTGGCCATTGTGTCATTTTCACCACAATTAGCAGAAGCTGTAAGCTCATATTAAAACAAGATAATACCATTTCAAATCAAGAGCCTGTGAAGAAACTCCTAGATATAAAACTTGACCCTCATGTAACTTCCACATATACCGTATTGTCGTGGTTTAAGCCCAGTAGGTGTTGAAGCAGCACACAGCTGCTTGCTCACCACACCACACAGCGGGACTGGGGAGAGAATTGGGAGAGTAAAAGCACAAAAACTCATGGGCTGACATAAAGACTTATGGGTTGAGATAGAGCAAAAGCTGCATACACAAGCAAAGCAAAATAAGGAATTCATTCACTACTTCCCATTGCTAGGCAGGCGTTTAGGGATTTCCAGGAAAGCAGGGCTTCATCACACATAACGGTTACTTGGGAAGATAATGCCATAACTTTGAACATCCACCCTTCCTCCTTCTTCCCTACAGCTTTTATTACTGAGAATAATGTCTCATAATTCCATATGGTATGGAATATTCTTTTGGTCAGCTGGGGTCAGCCATCCCGGCTGTGCACCATCCCAGCTTCCTGTACACTCCCAGCCTACTCGCTGGTGAGGTGGTGTGAGGAGCAGAAAGTGTTCAGTAATAACTAAGATGTCCCAGTGTTAACATTTTTCATCACATGTCACTATAGAAGCTATGAAGAAAATTAACCCTCTTTCAGCCAAAACCAGTACACATATATAGACTTCTCAGTATGAACATATAAACTGTAGTTGTAATTTTCAAAGTGTCAAGTAGACTATTAACTCATACTGATGTGGTATATTTGACAAAGCTAGATGAAAAGGAAAGATTTCATTTAATAAAGTTCTAGCTTAAAAAGGAAGAAAAAACGCTGATTCTACTGATGTATAGTGACCTGGGAGCAGCAGTTTTGACAGACGAGTTATGGATTTTATATCAGCAGTCTGCCTAATACCTGCATTGCAATTATTTCCATCCATTCCCTCCATCATAGGAGTGAGGGTCAGTCAGTCTGGAAATTAGTTCTAAGTCACAAATAATCCACCTGAACCCAAACATGGAATATTGTTGTCAATTTAGACACCTTGATTAGGCAGTACAAATCTAGTGTTATGTCTTATTTAGAGAAAATGTGAAAATCTACATGGAAAATATGCCGATTATACATTTATAAAAATTTACAACAATGAAAACATCCTGTCTGTAACAGATTGTTTCTTAGTTTCAAGGTTATTGCTTAAGTAGGTTTACATTGTTTTAGTGAAATGATGTATCTTTCATTTGGCTCATTGCAAATCTGAATCATATTTAGCAAGAATTGCAGCTGACATTCACAGACGAAAACATTGCAAAGTACCGAAACAGTTGACAAACATTGCATCTTTAAATGCCTTGCAAGTTTGCTTTTATCAATAGTGTCAGGTCATTACAGTTTGATTGAGACCGTGCATGTGTTCTGGCTGGTTGCACGCAACTGAAGCATTTGGCCAAAGTCAATGATGTGCGGATAAGAAGGTAGCAGCAGCAACAGGTGGAAATGATGCAGCCCACCTGTCTGCTGATGACCATTTTGCATCTCCAGGTATGACCAAAAAATACATTAGTCTTGCTACAATTGGAATGAATCAATGTAGAGACTGAAATCATTATGAGACAGAAACCTAAGATGACATCCAGCCCAAATATGTCCTCAAACCTGAAGCAATGCCAATGGAGAAACAGCATTTATGTTCTAATTGGCCAGGAGTAGACTGTGAGTATTGCCCTGATCACAGGAGCACCCTAAACACTTTACTATAGAGATGTACTCACTTTCTTACTTGCCTTGTGGCTCAGTAGATTTAATTACATCATATGAAGCAGAATATCTTTGATCTGATAGCAAAAGAGAGCTTTCCCCTAGTTTACACTGAACCTGGTGATTAGACTAATTGCCTCAGGGCACCAAAGAGGTAGACCTCTAGCTTCTGAGGTGACTGTCCAAATCATGGGTTGTTCTGGAAAAGAAGAACACCTCATCTTCACCTGGTGTGGTTTGGTTGGCTGGTACTCCCAGAGACAGTCTGTAGTATCCAGCATGGTGGGAAAGTGGGAGAGAGAGTCATTGCCTTGTTTGTGGCTCTCGCTAGGGTTGGCTTTCTGGCACTGTCTGACCTTGTCAGTCCTGGGCTGGAGCAGATCTGCAGTAAACTTTATTCCTGGTCCATTGGTGCTGCAGCATGACCTAGCAACTAAGTGACTGGAGTCTGAGAAAATCAGTTTTGGACTTCGTTACACACAAAGACTCTTAGTTAGGACATGAGCATTTGACTCCTTAATGGATTTAGCTCTAGGAGAATTTTTCATGATAATAATGCTTGCAATAGCCCTGAACTTCTCTCATTTTTTCTGTTATATTATTTGAGTAGTGGGGGGGAAAGGAAGATGATCTTAAATTATGATAATGATAACACCCCCCAGGCATTTCCAATTCTGAATTATTTTCAGAATATTAGAAAAAAGGACAATAAGCAAATTTAGAAATGAAATATAACAACGACAATACATTTTGAAAGGAAATGTAGTTTAGAAGATGTGTTAAGGCTATAAAATTATTATCATTAATAATCCTTCTTTTGGTCTTCAGGAAAAAAATGAAAGTGAAAAGGAAGTTAAAGGACCAAATATCACTGCAAACTTCTATGAGACATACACATGATCTTTTAGTGTGACCTATGGGTGGAAAAAATGTTACCAGATCTATTTTTCTAACTAGTCTCAGTTCCCAGTTCAGCAACACACATACAATCACCAACTCATTCAGCAGTATAGTTCAGAAGGAGCATCTGGGGGTCCTGTGGCTCAATTCCTGCTCAAAGCAGGTCCAGTTAGATCAGATTGCTCAGGGTCTTGCCTGATCAAGCTTTAAATATCTCCAAGAATGGAAATTCAACAACCTCTCTGGGCAACCTGTTCTAATATTGGACCACCTGTATGGTGTATGGTAAAACAAACACCACCACCCCTCTAATTTCCCGTGTTCCCACTTGCATCTGTTGTCTCGCAGGCTTTCCCTGTGCACTAAAACAAACACCACCACCCCTCTAATTTCCCATGTTCCCACTTGCATCTCTTGTCTCGCAGGCTTTTCCTGTGCATCTCTGCAAGTGGTTTTGTTCAATTTTCTCTGTCTTCCCATCGGGTAATTGAAATTGCACCAGGGGAGGTTTAGATTGGACATTAGGAAAGATTTCTTCACTGAAAGGGTTGTCAAGCACCGGAACAGGCTGCCCAGGGACATGGTTGGGTCACCGTCCCTGGAGGTATTTAAAAGCTGTGGAGACATGGTGCTTAGGGACGTGGTTTAGTGGTGGACTTGGTAGTGTTAAGTTAACGGCTGGACTCGATGTTCTTAAGGGTCTTTTCCAACCTAAATTGTTCTGTGATTCTATGAAATGCATGTCCTGAAGTTGAAACATTTTTCAGAGCTGTAGTTGCATGAGGGTTTGTCAACGCACTGGGTTAACTTCACTGGGATTTGGTGTGTGTATAATGCTTAGTCAAACTACCCCTTTACCTGATTAGTATTGGTGAAGCTGTCAGTGGTGAACTATTTGGAACTATTGGTCAGGGCGATCTATTTGGAAAAAGACAGGGAGCATGATGAATATAGCAGAAGCCAGTTTCAGAAGTGAGGGAATGGCCCAGGCACACACATGATTGCTGAGATGTGGCCCGAGAGAGACATTCGGACCCAGCACAGCTTTGATAACTTCACAGATACAAAGCACATCTGTTGGGAGGAGACTGACATTATCAAAGTTTGAGTGAGGAAGACCAAGAGAAACCTCTATCAAGCTTTGGGACCAAGAGGGATTCAGACTTACTGTTTATGGGGCTCCATGTAAGGGCTCTGGTATTAGTAAGCAGTAACATCATTAATATATAGTCACATGCAGCGTTTCTTTTCTGAAAATCTGGTAACTTCACAGAATTTGTGGAAAGGGGCAGAGTAGTCTGGACTGGGTAGAAAAACAAGGGTTCTTCACCTGCCACTAGAGAGGGAATGTAAGGATGGCTTAATGGACTGTGGTGCCTTAAGCGCATACCTTGTGTATGAAACACAACCAAAATCTGCAAGTGTTCAGAGGATGAAGACTGCAGCCTCTATAGTCACATTGCCACTTGGCCTTAGTCTACAAGTAAAATTGTTTCAGCTTTATTTACATTTTAACAAATCCATTCATGGGACTTAATTGGTTTTTATGAACCTAGAAAGTAGTCTCAGAAGTTCACAAATCCATAAGATTTGCCCACCTCTAGTATAGCTTTGAATAATTGGAACAAATTAGATTGGCTTTGTTTTGCAGAAGAAGAAACCACGCTGGCTGTTCTTAGGATTGCTTTTCAAGTATTTCCTTTTGATCTAAATGTTCTCCAATTCATGTCAATTAATGTCAAAATGACTGCTTTCTATTTTCCCACCATTTCTTAAAGCCTTTCAGAATAATGGTCAGTGGACTGTAATATCTTGCCTGCCCGTATCTGTCCAGCCTTACGCACTTTTTGGGCGTAGGCAGAATTGAAACTTGAAAGATACTTATATAGTTCCTGAGGCAATGAAAAAGCACATTAATTTCCAATATTTTTTTAATGGCTGTAAGAAAGCTGTTATAAGAAAAAAGCAAAGTTCCTTTTTCTTGGGAAATTAAACAATGGCTTGAAAATCCGAGATCAATGAAATTATGCCTTGGTAAAAGCCTTTTTCTGCATTACAACAGCACACAACAGTACACATACACAAAAAAGACCCAAAATGCTGGTTTTGAGACAATATCTTGAAGACAAATACCATAGAAATACTTCCCTGATTTTTAGTGGTAATGTGTGCCTTTAACAAACAAGAAACATTTTCTTCTTCCTTTGCCTGTCTTTGTTAATAAACTGAAGGGATGAGTCTGGTTAGAGCTGACTGTGCAAAACGGAATGACTTTCTGTCAGCGGCCACAGACAATAGTCTTTTGGTGTGCCCTTTGTATTATTATTTTGATAATTGCTTCATATTCCCAGAAAAGAAGCACCTTTGGGCTGGAACTAGAAATTCTTAGAAGCTGCAGAGGAGTATTTTCTTAACTTCATTTCCTGTTGCAGGAAATTTTGGGTTTATTCCTGTCTCTAGCAAAAATTATTATGTGTCTAATACAAGGAGAGGAAACCAAACCTTATGTTTTGTACACTATGAAACATGCCTTTGGTATAGGTGGTTGAAGCCAGTCCTAGCATCATGATATTAAAAAAGCTGATGAAAAAAATGAAAAGCAGACCTACTTTCTCATATAACTTGCAACTCATTTGTGGAACTCATTATCATATGGTATTGCTGAAGTTAGAAGCCATGGGAGAGTAAAGTGGTTTAAAAAAACCATCCTTTTTCAGGATTAGAAGGTTATTCGGAGTTACAATAATGGACATTAACAAGATCGTGCACTTTTTTTTAAAGGAAGTTTTTTAAAGGAAGCTATGAGGAGGGCAGGCTTACTCGTTGCAGGGTTTATGCAAGGAAGAGGTAACATGGGAATAAGCACAGGATGTTAAGCGAGGCACGTCTTGATCTTTAACTTTTCAGAGGTCAGGGTCCCTGGTGCATGTTCTCCGCTGCCGGCTGCCTGCAGGGTTTCTGGCCACAGCTGGCCACAGCTGGCCACAGCTGGCCACAGCCGCCGTCAAGCACAGGGTGTCGGACTAGCGGCATAATTGCTCTGATGATAATTCTTGGATTCCTGTGGTATGTTCTGGAAGAGGTAAAAGAACTGATGTGCAAAACTCAACGTTTACTGGGATTCTTTATTGCCAGCCTGAAAACAGTTGTGTCAAGGAAAAAATCTCCTTCCGTTGCCTTCCCAGCCTTTACACAAAATGGCATCTTGAACCAGGTGAAGCTTTGGCTCCCAAAACAGGCAGGATTGGGAGTAGCACATTCAGCCCTGTGGGCGGAAAAGGGACAGAACATTTGCCCTGTTAATTCTGTAGCCGGTTTTTGCTGTCACAGCTGCATTAAAGCTTTTCAGAATCAGAAAGACTTCAGTCAGAAGCGAATACTTTGAGAGGAAAATGAATTACAAGTGTCCCCTTGCCTATTATAAATAACCTGGACCTAGTTTCCTAAAATGATACCTCAAAAGCCCTCTTCCTGTTCTGATACTGTTCAAATTACAATAATTTTCAGGGTTGTAAGAAGTCAATGGATCGAATAGAGTGATTTCCTGAACTCTCAATTCCAATTAAAATTCTGCAGGCTGACAACATAAAATATGAGTCAAAGTAATAATCCAAGGTCATTTTTGTGCTGCATAAAGTAACTTATTTGAAGTGTCATGCTGATTAGGAATATCTAACAGAGAACACATGCTCCTTCCCTGTGCTTGCGGTTGTGTGACTTATTAGCTTGAAGGACAACTTTCTGCCTTTGTCTAACAGAACTTGTCAAAGGAGAGAAAAGACATTTTGAAGTCTGAGCAGGAGCCTGAACACAAAAAATTCCTCGTCACGGGGAATTCCTAAAAAATGAATCTATTCCTTACTTATGAATAATGTGGAATATTTGTAACATTAATAAAATATAGTGCTTACTGTAAGGCAAGTGTTTAATAAGCACAGTGCCTTGAACTCTCCCGAGAAGTGGGGAGAAAAGAGGGATGTACAGAAATGGCTGTTCTGTCAATTCCCATTTTCTGCCTGTTCTCCTTCCAGGGACTGGCATGCACTATTGTCAGTGCTTTGACTCTAATGAGATGTAATGTAGTTGTACATGTGAAACTCCAGTGGGTTATTTATAAATAAAAAATATATTAGAACAACAGTAGAACTCTTGCAATGAAGGGTGAGCACTGAAAAATGACGGCCAACTCTGCTGAAGAGATAGAAAGACTTTTTTTTTTTTTTTACAAAATGCTCATCATGCACAGTGCATTTATCCCCAAATCAGTATTAATCCTGGCAGGTTGTTCCAAAATGTAAATCCAACACGATGAAAAATGTACAGCTATTTTTGTGTCACAACAGCACAGTTATAATGAAGCTTAACCAAGTGCAAGTTAGTTTTTTATTTCTCAGTGGCTCTGAAAACAGTGGACTTCAAATTAAATTTTCTAAGCCTATTCTCATTGCATTCATCATGTTTGTGAACAGACAGACTTCAGAATATCTGCTTTGGAGAGTTATGGTTTTATCCTCATTTAACAACTTTTCTGAGACTAAATTGCTGGGGGTTTTTTAAATCTTCAGTTTGAAATTTGTGATTATTGGAGCATTACAGTTTCCTATCTGTTCTGGTACTTGCCCTCAAGATTGTAATCAAGGCAACAGGAGATGCTATCCTCGGAAAAAAAAGAAGAGTGTTCTTCACTTGTGTTGTCAATAATAACTCCTTGTCAATCGATGGCAAAGACAAGACAGGCTGAAGTTTCCAAATGCGGTAACAGTTCGAGTAGGCTCCGGGCTTGTTTATAATAAAGAGACTTTATGTTTCATTGTTTCTTGAGGAGGGCAACCTTGACAGATCCTGTTATCTTTTTTGGAATCTAATGTGTCTTTCAACTCACAAGAGGGATAATTATCGGGAATTTTTACTTCTGCATTTCTTCTGTTTTCCTGCCATCTGGTCCCTTTGTTCAAGAAGTTTGCTGGGTGTTAAGATAAAGGTAATTGTCTTGTGTCAAGAATGATCTGGCTTGGTAATCTTATTTAAAGAAATGAGCTTCACTGTCCTGTAGTAGAGAATACAAGTGTGTTTGATGCTGTCATGCCTTTCCCTGCCATGCTCAGCCCCTCGTTTTTTGTGCCAGCTTTGACAGAAGGTGCCTGACTTGGTATGTAAAAAAATGCCCTTGTGGGCCACTGTGGCTATTATTTGTCATTTCCAGTGGGTTTTGGGTGTTACTTCCCCGGATCTATTGCAAGTCTCAAACTTTGCACCTCTCTCTTGTGCAGGCAGTGTTTGTGCCGAGTTAGAAGAGAAGGTATTAGGCTCTGCGGGTTGTGGCAAATGGCATTTTTCATCTCCGGTGTTCGGTAGTGTGAATGAGCCAGTGCTTTTCTACAGGGATGTCACAGCTCTCTACAATCCTGGGAAGTTGTTATGCCCAGAGCTGCCTGTGCTCTCCCACCAGCTCTGCCCACAGAATTACACAGTCCAGCTGGAATGCATTTCCCTGTGAGTGCTTGTCAAGGTGACATTTCAGACAGCACCGTGTTTGAGATCCCACTCTTCTTTCGAGAGAGGTGAAGCCCACAGACTCCTTTTACTTTACTACCCCAGTTTCCTCTTCTGGGCTGGCAGGCCATGTGTTTCATTTTGCACTTAAAAAGCAATATTCATTTTTGGATGATAATGCTGCTCCTCAGAGTGCTGCAGGCAAAAGATCAAGAGAATATGTAGCCACATTGCAAGACACGTCTTCTGGCAACATGAAGAATTTACAGCTCCAATTTCTGACTCTGTCAATATCTTCCCATGGGAAATATCACAGGAGGCTTGCAGGGCTAAGGGATTTCTATGACAGGTGCTGACTCGGTGAGGAGGAAATGTGAATGATGTGCCACCTCCATGACCTGTGAGTTCCTTGTGCCAAGGCAGTCCCCGGCCCTTGCGCAGCAAGAAAGAGACCAGGTGTTCGGTCCTTGGGGTGATGTGTGCAAGAGTCAAAATGAGCAAAAAGGCAGAAAGCCCTATTTATTTTCATTTGTCCCATTATCTGGGAGGTAAAAGGTCCTTGTTAATGAATTGCTTGAAGGACAGATTTCCTCAACAATCAATAATTTCTGTGTTTGCACACCCATTTGGAAGACATTTGCGCTTAGCTCTTAGCACATAGTGTATTTCTTAAATTCCTGGAGCATTTGCATACCCTTTAGTCTGAACAGGAAAACCAGACTGAAAGATTTTAGGTAAATTATTCAGATGATGATAATTAAAAATAATTGGAGCTCCATTAATATGGTTCTGTGAAAATAACAAATGGAAAAGTACTGGGATGAAGTATGAAAAGAGATTTGAAAGGTTCAAATAAGCTAATTACATTTCATTCATTTTGTATTGCAAAACTCAATCACGTTTTAATACTCTATTTTGTTAAGGAAAAAACCTGACTGTCATTTTGCCATATCTACCTTTGCCATGATTTATTAATCCAGAAATTCCTAGATTTAATTATTTACAGATCTTACATTTAATTATTATACCGCTTAAGTTACAAAATGTTTATGTTGAAATGTTTTGCCTTGCATAATAACAAGAAATACCATAAAATGGGTAAAATCCATCTCTTATGTAGCTTCAAATAAAAAAAAGTTGTTTCTCTGAGAGAAGACAAATATTAAAGTTAAAAAAATATTTTTTTCAGGAAAATTATCACAGTAAAAAATGATTATGATATATTGTGTGCATAGGTAGGTGATTTTCTATTGCTGTTTTTCGGCAGAAACATAATAGAGGGCATTTTTTGTCCCAAACAGTTTGGTGTAAAAGAAGTATGTATCAAAGCAGGTACGGCTGAGAAATTAAAGTCCTGAATTAAAGGGCTGTTGGATGAGATGGTACAGAGTTAGGCCTCATTGCAAGGCATATACTAAACAGTTGCTGCAGCTGAGTTAAACCTTACCTTGATCCCACTTACACATGTGTGTTTCCTACAGAGCAAAGGCAAGTAGATGACTGTTATGGAGAGCTGAGAAGCCAGGAGAATGGTTACATATATCAGGGAAATATAACTGAAATGTAGAACAGATCAAAGCTCTGAAACAGAGAAGAAACCTTTCTCAGAACCTGCACACCTCTAGTTCCTGGGAGGATGTGAGAAAACAGGTTTTCAAAGCTAGGTGATGCCTGAAAGAGGTCTGGAACTGCAATCTGGGAAACACCACATCTCCACATGCTTCACTCCTCCTCTGTTCAGGAGAGCAAGGATGGCAAGGGTCTGATCTCCATCAAAGGCTTTGTTTTTTTCTCCTCAAGAATATTTCATTCTGACTTGCCGCTTGGCTCAAAAAGGCCCAGGTAACAGATACCACGCTACTACTTTAAGTAGTAGCAATTACACTTTTGTGCAACTCAGAGATTAATTTACTTTTTTTATCATATCTGTATTCTCCAGAAACCTGGACCTCTGTGGTGGTGCATTTCCACCCCCCTGGCTCCTTGTTGTGCTCCTGGGCCACTCTGCAACCTGAGGAACACCATTGCCCAGCAATTCTTGGCCTTTGAACAAAGAGTTTGGTAGTTGAGAGCCCCTCGACCATACCAAACACTCTTGCGTAGCTGAGGTGGATAATGGCACTGATTGTATCAGGAATTTGGTTGCCTGACCAGGATGAGGAACGAGAACAGGACTAACTAATTATCTCCTCACAACCCTGGAACAGCTGGTACCAGCGCTACTGGAGACTTGAGAAGTTACAGAAGATAGAGAAGTATCTGAGTTGTGGCCAGGATGGAAATTCATTGATGCCTAAAGTCAACCATCTCCCGACCCTATAAACAGCAGTCCCAAGTGAGGCCATCTGAGCTCTCCTGGACCGCAGCTGGTTGCAACCAGCATGTCCCTCTGAGTGGGACACCTCTCAGAGCTTAAGTTCACGATAAGTTCAGAGGACTGTTGCTGAAGACTGGCACAGGACCTGGGCTGAAAACCCCACCCCTTGAGGCTCAACCCTCTCCCGTTGAGAAATGCAAAAACATTTGATGTGAGTGTTCCACTGGACTCAAGGGGAATTTTTAACAGGTATCTTTCTATATATATATGTATATCTTTCTTTATGTCTCTCTATATATCTCCAAGTCTATATCTCTGTGTGTATAATTTGAGGACCTTGTTAAGTCTTTAACTAAGTTGTTGTGTTATTAAGCTTAGCTAGAAAATGATATAACTTGTGATTTACCTTAATAGTGTTAAACACAAGTAATAACTCACATCAACCCAATTCTGACTCAATTTCTCTGACTCCGTGTAAATCATTCCTCCCGATCCATGTGTAAATCATTCTAACATAAATGTAATCTGGTTTCTCTTTGTGTACTTTTTCCATGTTTAATAAGTAATAGAATGGACCTTGCCAGCAAATTCTGTTGTTGCACTTTTTACAAATTTATATTAAAATTATTTCCTTTCTAATATCCTTGGCGGTGATTCTTTAAGCAGTCTAAACCACTTCTTCGCGACTTCCTCATAGCATAACTCTTTTTCTTGGCACATTATGGTAGAAACTGATTTGACTATTGGCTCACAGGACTCAGGGTGATCACCTGTCACCGCACGCTGCGTAAGGATCCCTTTGTTGTTAATGCTGACCATGGTCTGTGGTGGAAGATTATGGGAACATTATTTGCCACTATTTCTTCTTCCTCCTACAGCTTCCTCTCTTCCTCACTGTTCCCCTGAGAATAATTCTTCTCTCTTCCATTTTCACTGTCAGGATAGGCACCATTTTTAATTTCTTAGTGTTTGGTCATTTAGCTACACCTTGGGCTTCAGGGATACTTCTGCAAAGCCTGCAAAGGCTTGAACATTTACAATAGAGCCAAAGCAGGGGCAATACCTGCTTCTGTCTGAAAATTCTCTGTAGTGTTTTTCTGAGTATTCCTAGATAGTCCTTAATATGGCATTCATCTAAAAAACTGCTCAGGTTATGCTACGTTGTACAGGATAGAGGGAACACAGCTCTCTAAGGTAACACTGACCCACATAGATTACTGACAAAGTGGATGCTGCAGTTGTGTATCTATTTGTGAAAAGAAGTGATATTACTACGTTCCTTGGGTGTTATCCCCAACTAATGTGCTTCTTTCAGGCTTGAAGCGGCTCATGCAGTGTCACACTTGGAACCCATTGTACCCATCAAGTCTTTCAGCATTTTAAGTTCTGGTCTTATTGTATGTTGGTGTGAAGAGATAAGACTACACACAGAGAATTGGAAAAAAATTCCTGGGTGTGCACTAGTTGGCAGTTCTAGTGTTTCTCTAAAGTATCCCAAGACACTTAAGTGTTCAGGTATTCAAGAAGTGCTCCCACAGTCAGCAATAATCTTTAGCTGGCATATTGTTAATAGTATTTTGAGAATAAATATTCACTGTATTGGTATCTTCAGACTGATATAGACACCCATTAAATATACAACTATAAAATGTCTTCACACTCTTCTAATCATCTGTCCGTTTAGTCACATCCATTGGGAATAACCTAGAAGAACAGAACAGACTAATATGTTCCCACCTGAGTCTTCCAGCACTAGCAAAAGGTCTGCAGTGCTCCCTGCTCTCAGCACATGAAGGATGACCTCCAAAAAGGAAAAGCTGTTACAAAATGTGCATATCGTGAATTGGAAGCATGTGTCCAGTTTATGGGACATTTGGACAACAGTTGGGATGCACAGAGAAGAGGTGGTTTTCTGGGTGAGGGGTAGGTGATTCAGAGCACTTCAGGTTAAAAGCGATGTTAACAAACTGGCTTGGGAGCCAATAAATAACCAGTCTTCTACAAAAGTATCTCATAATGTTTTCGTAGCAAGAGGAGAGCAGGGAAAGAGATGGCTGAGGAACAGGAGAGAACTGTAAGAAAACCTTTGTTTGACTATCACTTTCCTGTACGTTGCCACAAAGATGAATCGTGTTACTAGTATGGAGGCCAGTTTGATGTATTGTGCCTCAAAGGTGACATCTGAAGGCACTTTTTTAGCTTCTTTTTTTGTTATGGTTGTTTTGCAGCTAGTTTTGTGTTCATCACAGTAGGCCTCTCTCCTCACTTTTTTTTTCATATTTCCCTTCTTTTATTCACTTTTCTTATTTGATTCATCATTTCCTCTCTGCATATCCACAAGATGAAACTGAAGTGTCTTTTTTCTTCTTTCAGCATTTGCCTGCTTTTTGGTTCGGCAGCTTTCATGGGCAGCTAGTTTCCCTTTTGAAGTTGAACACTAACTTTCAAAGTCAGATTTGGAACCAATTTAAATGTTTCTTTACTGAACTTCTTAATTCAAAATTTAAGCAGGCCAACTCTCTTAGAAGTCAATGCCACAGGCAGGAGGAAGGGCAAATGTGGTCTAAGTGGCTTTTCAAGAGACTGAACATCAAAGAACAATCACTACCCATTCCTGGAGCTATGCAGAAGGCTGGATTTCTCAGGCAGATTTGTTCTTATTTGAAAATCCTGCTCTCAGGACAAAGATTTTCAAGCAAGATTAAATTTTTCAGTATCCTGAATAGCAATGCACTGTGGTGACCAGTCAAAGGGCAGCCAACGGGAGTAAAGGTTTTCATTATTATATTCAGGGTTTTGTTTCTCTAGTTTAGCGAGAAGGTTTCAAAACAAATGGGGGCTCCCTTCACTGCAATTGTTTCTTCCTGCTCATCTTACCCAGCCTAGGGTTCAGAAACATTTCCAACAGCATGTCTTAAAGCCTAGTTTCTAAGAAAACTAATCTGACGTTCTTTGACCTGTTCCAAATTTCATTTTTATCAGATGTTCATTTATTTTCAATATTCGAGTTTAGAAAGACATCTTCTGAGCAGAGCAGAGGAGATGGAAGGAAATAAAGAGCAAAGAAAGATTAGAAAAGCTTGGCCCCTTCCCTTCCCTTCCCTTCCCTTCCCTTCCCTTCCCTT
>NW_010539690.1:0-7120 GCF_000687285.1 Phaethon lepturus | reverse complement strand
ACGCACAGCCACTCCACTTCCCTTCCCTTCCCTTCCCTTCCCTTCCCTTCCCTTCCCTTCCCTTCCCTTCCCTTTTTCTATTTATGGAGCCCTCACTCTCCTGTCCCTACCTGCCTTGTCAGAGCTAACCCATGAACCCTCAAGCTTGTCCATAATGTCAGAGCTTGCTTTATTTTTATTTTATCTTTGCCTTATTACAGATCCTGACGCATTGAGGAAGTGAGATTTAAAAGTGCTCATGTCACCTTGCCCCTCTCTGACTCAACACAAGCTGCCGCTCAATATATCTTTGAAAAACAGGGACAAAGTGAATGAGGAAAATCAAAGATTAGCCTTTTGTATAAAAACAACCATCTTAACTGGATGGAAATTACAGTGGGTTATGAGATTAGATAGTGGTGGTATGTGGTTGGGGAGACAGAAATGTAATGCACTGGTAACTGTTAATATTTGCTTCTTCCGGTGCTCGGCTCCCATGGCCGAAGCAGAGGCCAACGTTCCATCAAAGCTTGTCAGGAGCACCACGTGCAGTCCTGCCCAAGGGCTGCTCTGCAATAAAACCAAGGGCTCTGGAAGTTGTACTTTGTCCTGTTACATCTAAATTTCTCACCTACAAAATGGAAATGGTGACTAGTGATGTAGAAATAATGTTTTTATGGCAGCTTTTCTTTGTTTTGTTTTGTTCTGTATTTGAAACTATTGCTATTTTTTATTTTTACTTTTTTCTAGGAAAATTTGGTGTCCACATTTTTTTTGTGAATAGATCTGAAAAAAATCAGCTAATTTTATTAATTAATCTACTTTTTTGAAATTACTTCAGCTCGTGTTTTTGACTTATGCTGTATAACAGCAATTATATATTGACTAGGTACAGATCTGACATGTTCAAGTGAGGGTTTGGCGTAATCCAGACCAAATTCAGACCCTGGCATGGATGTGGGTGGTAATTGAGCTGTGATTGCTCATGGGAGACTAAACTGAGCCCTGGGTTGAAAACTGCATTTGACTGAAACTTTCTGGCATGATCTCACCTACTGCTAGTCTGGGCCTAATCCTATCCTAATGGCATACTAACTTTTGCAGGTAAGATAGTTGGGTTTTTTGCTGTCTGATGCCTTTGCATCATTTAACTTATTCATATGTTATTGCTAGCTATGGCTCTGATTCAGTAAGCTGATTATACGTTTCACTTAGCTTTAAAGGGTTGCAGTCAAGGTTAGATTATCAAAAACCAAGTACCAATTGGAGTGGCACACTCAAGACCCATCAGGTTATGTGGTCAATCATATATGAGGCATTCTTAGTGGGGTTAAGACACTGTCTGGTAAATTTTTTCTCATTCACTCAAATGATTAACACATAGCTATGAACAGCTCAGCTGGATGCAGGCATCAGTTAGCTAGCTAACACTGCTAGCTCAAGCCTCTTCATATGTAGAGAGGATATGCCACTTCTAACACTCCAGTTAGTCATACAATCCTTTTGTAATGTATGGAATCACTCACTTTCTTCATTAGAACCTCTCCTTTCTTCATTAGAACCTAATTTCTTCTGGACACTTAATTTTATTGATAATGCTATTTTTGTTGGAGGTTTAATTTATTTACCGAAATACAAGTCCTGCATAAAAATACCAATAAATTGGAACAAGGTATGTTAGGATAAACATTTTATTCCATGCTGGGAGGGTGGTGCCACTTTAAATAAACCAGCACACCCAAAGCAATAAAACTCTACTTCAAACAAATCCTAGATGAATGATAGTATGTTGATTCTGCAAGCTTTCCATGAAATTAAAATAATATTCTGATTAGCAGAGCTCATGTAACAAAACCTTGTTTACAATGACCTCTTCTGATTCAGGTAGGAGTCATGTTTCTCTCTCAGTAGCAAGGAGAAGCTTGGATTTTTTGAATCTCTGGCAACAGTTTGCAGTATCTGTACAGGAAAAGCTCTTGTTTTCCTTTTTTCTCTTTTTAAATTACATTGCTGAAAAACCATAAACCTTATGCATCCCCAAGAAACCCATGTCAGGAAAAATGAGAAGAGATGTTCCTAGACTAGATATGAGTGAACAGGAGACGAACTTCAGATGCGAATATTCCTTTTGATATTCAGATTATTTGGATGATCTGTTTTCACAGAGGAATGAAATATGTCCTTGTAATTTGGTCCACAAAAAAAAGACAAACACTTTTATCCATTATCTGCAATCTTAAAAGACCAATAATCATCAAAGACAAAAGACATCGAGGATAGTTACTCTTTACAATGGCACTCCAATTAAAATATATTTTTATATTTTTCTTTTTTGCAGAAAAGACATCAAAAGTTTCAGTCATTATCTATATGAGGAAAATACATTCTTTTTCTCCTGATTTAAAAATTTCCCACTGTTTGGCATCCTGCAAAGTAGTCTTATTGAAGTGATAAATTAGATTTTATTGCTTACTGAGCAACGATTGGACTTTTGCTAATCATTTGTAATGAAGTAAATCTTGTTAACAGTGGGTCTGCAAGCAAGTCAATGCAAGTAATTTTATTTTAAGGAAGTCTGTTCATAAATTAGACAGAGGAAACTGAAAAATGCTATTGTTTGATAAAATGTAAAGGATTGGAAAGGGCATGCCATTTTTCAAGTATGGGGCATGAAACTAGCACTTTTTGCTAGCACCAAATTCCCAGTGGGTTTTTCTGTCAGAAAATACAAATCAGTAATTGCTTGTATAAGAACAGAGGATGATTTTTTTCCTTTTGTTAGAAGAACCTGTGTGGAGAAGGGAGACTTCCCTTGGGATTTCATTTCACCATCTCAATTAACACCTCAGACTCAAGCTTTCTCGGGATCACTTGCTACTTATTAAAATTTTAGATAAGGTGAACAAAGTCCCAACACAAATAATGCCAGTGATGCAATACCATCCTTGGAGACATTTCAGACCATGGAAAGAAGAAGTAAAAATCTATGAAGTGGCTGCAGTTTTCAAGTTTCATTGCCCAGTTAGTCTTATATTTCCCCCATTTTGTTGAACACAGGCCCGAGGTCTGGACCTCAGGTCCAGCCTACGGTCCTCAGGCAGGTCAAGTAATATCATAGATGTGTTCTGGGGGTTCCAGAGCTCTTGCACCACAAACCACCAGTAATCACCGCTTTTTCCCTTTCTTCCCTCATCTTTCAGCCCTGAAACTTTCATTAGTCCTTTTTTGCTGTAACCATACTGTTGTGGTTTAACCTGGCAGGTAGCCAAAACACCCAAACAGCCTTTCCATCACCCTCCCGCCCCGCAGCCGGATGGGGGAGAGAATAGAAAACGAAAAAGGGTAGAACTCATGGGTTGAGATAAAGACAGTTTAATAGGACAGGAAAAAAAGAATCATAATAATGATAATAATAATAATGACAAAAGAATATACGGCACAGTTACTCACCACCTGCTGACTGATGCCCAGTTAGTTCCCAAGCCGCGGCACATCCCCAGTCAAATCCCCCAGTTTATATACTCATATTTATATTATGAGCATGACGTCATATGGTATGGAATATCCCTTTGGCCAGCCTGGGTCACTGTCCTGGCTGTGTCCCCTCCCAGCTCCCCGTGCACCCCCAGCCTCCTCGCTGGCAGGCCAGAGCATGGAAAGCTGAAAAGTCTTTGACTTAGCAACAACTAAAAAAATCAGTGTGTTATCAACATTGTTTCATCCCAAATCCAAAATAAAGTCTCACATTAGCTTCTATGAAGAAAATTAACTCTATCCCATCTGAAACCAGGACACATACTCTATAATGCGCCTAATCTAGCCCCTGCGTGCAGCTGCACAGTTTCCATCAGACAGAAAGCGCCAGGAGTTGATGGAAATATTGTTAATGTTTACCTTACAGAACTAGACAACTTGAAAGTAGCTGTGTGCCTGGCACAACAGCTTGTATGGATTTAATGACAGACTACTTAACTGTGACTTAATTGTGTTTATCAAAGTGTGCTGGTTTTGTCTGGTATAGAGTCAATTTTCTCTACAGTAGCTAGTACAGGGCTGTGTTTTGGGTTTGTGCTGGAAACAGCATTGATAATACAGGGCTGTTTCCATTACTGCTGAGCAGTGCTGACACACAGTCAAGGCCTTTTCTCCTCCTCCCCATCCCACCAGTGAGGAGGCCAGGGGTGCATAAGGAGTTGGGAGGGGACACAGCCAGGACAGCTGACCCCAACTGACCACAGGGATCTTCCATACCATATGATGTCATGCTCAGTATATAGAGCTGGGGGAAGAAGAAGGAAGTGGGGGATGTTTGGGGTTATGGTGTTTATCTTCCCAAGTCACCGTTACATGTGATGCAGCCCTGCTTCCCTGGAGATGGCTGAACCCCTGCCTGCCCATGGGGAGTGGTGAATGAATTCCTTGCTTTGCTTTACTTGTGTGTGTGTCTTTTGCTTTCCCTATTAAACTGTCTTTATCTCAACCCATGAGTTTTCTCACTTTTACTCTTCCTATTGTCTCCCCCGTCCCACCAGGGGAGGAGTGAGCGACCGGCTGTGTGGGGCTTAGCTGTTGGCTGGGGTTAAAACATGAAACAGAGAGACCATAAAAATCATCACCAGGAAAAGGAAGCTTTAAGAGGAAACAGCAGTGTGGAAAAGCCCAAGCACCTTTTCTTTTTAGGATTGAATTTATTTGTTATGTTCTATTTTGAACTCTTCTTTATTTTTGTCACCTCTACAGTGAAAAAATTTCCTGAAAGCACCTAGGTCCTCAAACTGGGAATGGAACTGAGAGCTGTTATGGACCTGTTCCTCATGTCTGGCTTCTAAATATTTATTTGTACAGTTGGTTGATTTGCTATATTCCAGGAGGGTTTTGGCTCTTTAGTTGCCGTGAGCTCAGTAGTCAAAATTTAAACTACTGAAAAAGCCACTGTTGATGCTATGTGTTGGCATGGATGATGGTTAAAGCCAGGTACCAGCTAAGCCTTTTTGTCTTAGGATTCTTTGAGGACTTCACAGAAGGATCCCACGGTGAGTGATTTGCTCCTTGAAAAACAAAATGTAGGTGCCACTTTGGTATCAACATAAAGGAAAAAATTTGATCAGGATCAGTATATAGTTGATGAAACTAAGATGGCTTTTTTTTTATTTTCCTAAAATGCTTGACCTGCTTTGTAACCTGAGTCTTTTTTTTTTCCTGTTTCTAATGTTTTTTCCATCTCACACATTTTGAAAATTAATTTGGAAGAAACTTAGAAGAATTTTGGAGAACCTTGGAAAGTTTTCTGAAGAACTCCATTCCCTTATTTTGCACCGTGGCTCAAACAAAAAGGTCTGGACAATGCTGTAATATAGTAAGCTCAGCTGAATGTCCCCTTCACAGGGAATCAGTAGATTTCAGTCCTTCTGTCTCAGGCTGAACTTCCTCACATGCACTATTTTAAGCCATGTGGATAAAAGATGCATCTTGGGACACACCCTTCTGAGTTGTCATAAGTGAGAAACACAGGACTCCTTCCCTCAGCTTCCACCTGCACTCAAAAACCCCTGCATTTCATGATCTATTCATTTCTTCTTTCATTGGTTTTACACGTCTTGTTTAGAGCTCAGCGGAAGGCACTGATACACTGGCATTGAGCTGACAGGGAGCATCCAGCCCAGGATGTTTGGGTCCATGTTTTATGATAGTGGCTGGTGTCTGTGGCTCTGCAGGAGGGTATTGGAGCCTTCCTTCCACTGTTGCATCGAGCTCCCTAGCCCAAAGTAAAACAATTGATATTGTAGGTGTATTTTGCCTTTTCCTTAAATTGTGTTGATGTTAATCTAATTTCATGGGCTTTCGCTTTTGCCTGGTAATATAAAAAAAATAATCCCACCTGCCAAAATAGAAGGTTTTCTTAAAAACATCTTTGTGAAACAAAACTTTGAAATGATGACACAGCCCACGCAATGTTATAGGAAGTGGAGTAGGACATATGAAAGGCTGGTTACATCTGTGTATTAATTGCTTAATTATGTCAGGCTGCTAAAAACAACTCCTAGCAGCCATAATAACAGTCTTGTTGGTACTGTAATAAAATATGCTCTGCTTACTGCAATGCACTTTTGTTCAGTGGGACGACAAAAAGTGTAGATGCAGTAATTACCATAAGGAATTTGACTGAATATGTAACATATATTTCTGTGTTGTTCCTGGTGTCACAAACCAACAGAAGTCCAACCTTCTTTCCTCAGTCTTTCCTTCTACCCTTCTCAGCATCCACATGTGCTAGGAGTTGGTTGGCTGTACAGTAAATATCGAGGCAGTCAAGGGAAATAATGGCGTCTCCAGTGTATACTGGGCTGTAAACAGCTCTGCAGGACCAAATTATCACCTTTGGGACTACTGGCACATACAGTTCAGTGTCCTGCTTGTTCTTGGTGTGGCAGCAGAGTTTGCTGGAGACTGGTCTGTTGGGATCACCCTGCATGGCTCGACCTTAAAGAGAAGGAGCTGTGGCGTTGATCTGCACGGTTCGACCGGTGTTCAACGATGAGATCCCAGAGATCGTATCACGTCAGGGTCACCAGTTGCGGGAGAAGAATGGACTTCACAACTCTATGAGAGTTATATTCCGAAGCCGTTTACTGTCTTGTCTGACTCCAATATATATCATAATTTTCGCTTAGTCACTGCGCACACACTCATGATTGGTTACAGCTTGTTACACACGCTATTGCAATTGGCTATATACAAAACATCACGCGCTGTCCACGCGCCTCTCACAGAGTCAGGATTGCTGCTTGCAGGTGTTCCTGTTTTCCTCGCTTCTTCTTATTTGTTTACCACAGCTCCTTCTCCTCAAGGCCGAGCCGTGCAGATATCCAGCTGTTTACCAGCTTCTCAGTGCCACAGCTCCTTCTCCTTAAGGTCGAGCCATGCAGGGTGATGCCAACCCTGGTCCACCACAGGGAATGACTCTCCTTGGGGCCACCTGCTTCAGGCCTCATCACCCCAGTGTTCCAGAGCTGGGTGAACTTTTCAGTGTAGATGAAAAATACAGGTCTAAACTATTCACCTGGACTCATATGATAGCTAGCTGGAGATCCTTCCAGAAGGCGTCTATTTGGTTTGCTTGGCAAGGTTTTGGTAGCAGAGG
>NW_010539689.1:0-711 GCF_000687285.1 Phaethon lepturus | reverse complement strand
TGGTGTTCCAGTCATAAAGACGGTGTTCCAGTCCTAGAAGTCCTTTTTCATCTTGAAAGTGGAGGCTGAAGAGGGGGGAGGAGAGGACAGAAGAAATTGGAGGCTGAAAGCAGGCTGCGACACTGGAGAGTGGGCAGAGGCTAGAATAAAAGCGGATGCCGAAAAAGGGTGGGAGGCCGTAGGGTGTGTAGAGTCTAAAACAAAGTGAAGGCCAAAGAGGGGTGAATAGAGGCTGAAGAGGAGCGCGACCCTGGAGAGCGAGTAGAGCCCAGATGAAAGTGGAGGCCGAAGAGGGGTGAGTAGAGGCTAGAAGAAATTGTAGGCCAAAAAAGGGGAGCAACCCTGGGAAGTGAGTAGAGGCTAGAACAAAGTGGAGGCCAAAGAGGGGTGGGAGCCCAAAGGGGGTAAGTAGGGGCCAGAAGAAAGTGGAGGCTGAAAAGGGGTGGGAGGCCAAAAAGGTATGGGAGGGCAAGGAGAGGCTAGAAAAAAGTGGAGGCTGAAAAGGGGTAGGAGGCTGTAAAATAGTGAAGGCTGGAGGGCAATTTAGGTCATAAAAAAGTACAGACCAAAGAGTTGTGGGAGGAAACACTGAAAGAAAACTTTAAAAGTGACAGAGTATATGGAAGAAAGGGAGGCATTAACATTTAGCAAAAGGGAACTGGATGAAGGAAATTCTTGACAGAGAAATTAAATAGCAATGAGTTACAAGAA
>NW_010539688.1:20640-23900 GCF_000687285.1 Phaethon lepturus | reverse complement strand
GGCCTTATTAAACCTCATACAGTTGACATCTCAGACAGGAGAAAGAAAGATCAGCAAGGATTGACTTCTTTATCAAATTCTACCCTCTGAAATTTGCAATTAACACCAATTCCAGAAAATACTGGAAAGAGCAGGTATGTAAATCAATTATACACAAAGGTTAACCCTGGATTTGGACAGCACTGAGTTTCTTTACGATTTTACTCCTAGCTCTCGTGTGACATTGTTCAGCTCACTTCCCTTTGCCAGGTTTTCCCCATATGTAAAAAGAAATCTTTATATTTCCATCCCTTCCTTGACGTTTCCATCCTTGACATTGCAGATGGTAAGTGCAATTCATTCTCATTGCTTTGCAATGAATTTCTATGGGAGGTCCAAGACTTGCAAGAGCAGATTCTGGATGGGGAGATACCTATGAGAAGTCCATCTTATCTTTCATGCAAACTCCTGGAGTACAGTCAAGGATAGTGCTTTTGCGCAGATACTGTGAAAGTTTCCATCCACCGTGAGACTTCCAGCAGTCCTGCATGACTGCATCCTGAAAGGTCCACTGAGGAGAGTGAGGTACCCTCAGATGGTGGAGGTGGGTTGGGTCTACAGAAAATAGCCAGGGAAGTATTTAGATGGGCTTAGTGTAGCAATGCGATACGTATCTCTAATTCAGCTCTTTATTCTCTGTTGTCCGATACTTCCAGTTTGCTACCTTCTCTGATGACTTCCCTTCAGACTTTATTTTGCTCTTCTTGCCCCCCTGTCCTAGCTTCAGTGGAAATGCAATTCACTGTCCCATTAAATTTAACAAAATTCAATGCAACTTAATTCAGGTTTGTTCTTAGTGGTTTTTCATTCAACTTGCCCTGATTCAATCTATTTCAACTAACTGCAACACAGTTAAATGCAATTCCAGGAATTTCATTTAAAAATAATTTGCTGCAGAGGAAATAAATAGTATTCACTCAAAACAAACAACAATCAATATAAAGTGATTTCGTTAAATGCAATTGCATTCAACAGAAGGAAATTAAATCAAAGCTATGCAGTGTACTACAATTAAAATTCATTCCCAAAAATCAGGTCAAAGTTAGTTAGTGCCAGAGAAGTTTTATTTATCTTTCTTGAATATATTTCTGCCTGGGACAAATTAGTAGCCTTCGATATATTTCTCTATTAACACTGCCACTGGTGCATCATTTTCCTCCCACATATTGCGGTTGAAAGAGTCATTTTACACGTTGACCCACGAGGTTACTTGCAGTCCCACATTCTTCTATTTTATGATGCTTTCTGTCTTGCCAGCCTCTTGCCTGAAATTGTTTTCCTGAGCTGCTGTGAACAGTGCAGGATGAAATCAGATTCAGCCGTGATTCGGGCATGCCAAATCCAACCTGAATGTTCAGGTCCGTGAAGAGCTTCTTGACATTGGCCAAATATTTAGAGCTGGCCATTATTTGGCCATTTAGATGGACAAATATTCAGAGCTGCACTCTGCCACCTCTCTCTGCTCCCTCCTCTTGAAGAACAGAGGTGAGGATAAAAGGAAAGTATTTTGAAAATGAATCTGGCTTGGTATTAGTCCCCTGTCAGCAGAGCATCCTGCCTCACTGCTAACACAGAAAAGTTTTTTTCCTGCTACTTGTGCATATAAATTCATTTATAGAAAGCAATGCTCATGCCCTTGCTTACTAGGGAAAATAACAGGTCTGTTCTGTACTTGCACCATTTGAGGTCCCAGCTGGTGCAGCTCCAGAGACATTAGCTTGGAGTCTGTTCGTCAGCAGATTTAGGAAAGGGACTCATCTCATTTGACTTACATCGAAATTTCCTTGTGAATGATTTGTCTTATCTTAAATTAGATACAGAAAATAACAGTGTGAACTGTCTAGAAAAGCTTATTTCTCTCTACTGACTCAGAGGACTAGTTGAGAGTTGCACAAAATGAATTGTATTCTGGATGCCTGTTTTTCTTTATGCTCCCATTTACTGTTCATCGAAAGGTGAAGTTTCTGTACTCTCCACATTTTTAAATATATATATTATTTTCTTCTCTAACTGGACCAGACTTCAAAAACTTAATTCAGAAACACATCAATGGCCTGAAAGAAACATTACAGCTCTATAATATGTATATTGTGATATGATTAATATAATGTAATGTACAGCTAAAATGAAAAGGGAACATCTGAATGCACCAAAGGAAAAATAATTCCATCTGAAATTGTTTCTTTAACAAAACACTAAAAATCATTGAAAATAAAGTAGTCCTGCAATACACTTCAATATTGATGAAACAACAATTTCAGATGGAAATTACAGAAATCAAATTGTCTTCAAGTGATTCCACTTACAGTGCTCTGGTGGAGCAACAACACAAAAAAAAATCTCTTTCTTACAAGTCTTTGTAAGAAAGAATGTTCTTTTAGGGAAAATATCTGCCTCATTTTATGGCAACAGGGGAGAAAAGAATCAAGCGAGTGCTGATAGTACTGTACAGATGACTTCTCAATTTTCCAGCCTTTGAAGCAGCCAAAAAGCAGGGAAATCTCCACTGCTTGACTTGGACTTTTTTTGGTTTCAGCTGGAATAAAATAAAGGACCAAAATACAGCATGCAATTAGGAGTGGAACTGATGAAGTTTCCTTTCCCTCTGGTCTCTGTGATTCCTACAAGCCAGTTTAACTCCCTCCCACTAGCTCAGGAGGTTATTCATCTGCGATGAATAGCAGGAACAAAAAGGGTGATGAAGGACGGCTACTCTGTGGTGTGAATTTCATAACTTTGCCTGCAAAACGCAAACAATAATTGCAAGCGTACTGATGACGCTTCTTGAAAGTCATCGCCATCTTCTTGCAGTTTCTCCCTTGCTGCTGGAGAGACTGCACAGGTGGACAATGCTGTGTTACAGGATGCTCTTTGTATTTCCAAACTAGACAACTATGGCCCGTAGGGAATATTCCTGCAAGAACAAAGCTGTTGAGATAGGAAGGTTTTTAAGCTAGTCATGAGAAAAGGCTCTGCAGGGGCAAACCAGCTTGACTGCCCCAGCACCAATGTCATGGCCACCATTATGTTATTCTCCCTGGGGCATATAAAAATGGGACAACTTTTAGAGTAGATAGCTTTAGGCAAAAGCAAGCAAAGTCACCACTGGAAGTCGCACATGGTTGGACATCCCACACTCCCCCTTGCTCCTCACCGTTGCTTTCCTACCAGTCAGTTACTCCTATGGCAAGACACTGGGGAGGTCAGGTGGGGTCACACTG